>NW_006238944.1:1382065-1455832 GCF_000226075.1 Solanum tuberosum | reverse complement strand
TCGGCCGCTACTAACGGGAGAGCTTCCATCTCAATATCCTTCCCGTGCTAAGCATAAATCTCATGGAGTAGTCATTTCTTACTTGTTCTTATTATCCATGGAAGGGTACATCATCGTGCCAATTCAAGCTAAGTCATCATCAATGGAAAGGTATCATTAAATAACTAATCCAAGCTAGGCTTCATTAGGATATCTCTTAATCTTGATTAAATTAGGTGAGAAGACCTTTCAACATTAGAACCCTTTATTATGTGAGAAAACCTTTCACATCATGCTTTTATATGTTTCATGAGAAATCCTTTCAATCGACACAATAACAACATCATCATTGATGTTTAACTCTCAAAGTATGCTTAAAATATTTGCATGGATTTCATGAAAACATGCATAATTCCATAATTTACCCTTCAAGGTTCAAAACCCACTTTCAATCGAACATGGGTTAGCTATGGATTTCATCAAAAATTCATGTAATTCTATCAATACATGCTTAATTTCATAAAACTCTTTCTTCATAATCAAAATCACACATCATATACTCATAACTTGGAAAACATGGGGATTACATGGGTTCATAGGGGAATCATCATAAAATCATAGTATTTCATCAATTCATGCATAAGAGATCATAATTCAATCATTTAAATCAATAATCAAGAGAACCCGTGACAATTGAAAAAATCTGTAACTCAATTTGGGATTTCTAACTTTGAAAATAGAGAAATTTGAGAACTCCATGAATGGAAGGAATCCATGGATGAACACTATCATACCTTAATATCAAACCCACAATTGCTTGAGGAATGGAGACTTGACCTTGATCCTAGCTTGAACCTTTTTTTCTTCTTCAAGTTCTAGAGAGAGAAATATTTTTTAGAGGAAGAACTTGATTTTGTTTTTGGTGATTTTGAGAGAATGATTTATATTGGGAAATTAGGGGGTTAAAATACTTATATAGGGGTCTTAGTGAAGGGTAAACGACGTAGTATAGAAAATAAATAATTAGGAAAAGACCCAACTTCCCCTGAACTTAACTGTCGACATACCATCCACGGCCACGACGATAGACCGTGGTCAGGACGACGGGCCGTCCTGCACTACCGTCGTTCGTGGTCAGAAATTTCTTTTAGGGCCAGTGAACCATGGCCCCCCAACCACGGACCATGGTCTGAGCTATGGTCTGTTGGTTAGGTTGTGGTCCTGAGCCTCTATAGACCTTGGGAGTGACCAGTCCACGGACCATACTACGGTCCGTGGTTGGCCTCCGTGGTTGGCCTCCGTGGGTGGCACCTGCAACTTCCCAAAAATTACCTCATTACCCTTTTTCGAATTCGGGGTGTTACAATATCTCCCCCTTGGGATCATTCGTCCTCTAATGAGATACAAGTTACTACGAAAAGAGTAGGAGAGGAACTAACAACCCAACCATCAATGCAACTTCATCTAAATGCATATAACTAAGGAGGAACTATCAACTCCAAGCTAGGACGTAATCAAAACATCATAAGAGGGGTGAAACTAAATTTAACAGCCCATAATGCATGCAATACACATATCTGAGAAGGGAACATCAACTCCAAGCTAACATCCAAGGCGGAAACATCAACTCCAAGCTGAAAGCATACTCAAATGCATATATCAGAGGAGGAAATATCAACTCCAAGCTAAAGACATTCTCACAACATCATATCAAGTAGTCTACAGGCAATTCATACTCATGTGCACATAAACATGTAAGAGTCAATCAATAAACTCATTTTCTCAAAACTTGAACTTTTCATAGATCATGCATAGTAAGGAAATCATGGAAACATATAAGACTCATGACTCCAAAACAAAGAACAAACCATGAGGAAATCATTACCTCAAGCTAGAGTAGGAGTAGAAGGAAAGAGATGGGGATATCGGGACATCATATAGGCCTTGGCCTTCCTAGTATCACCCTCAACTAAATGATTCCTCCACAACACTTTCACGGAAGCTACTTCTTTATTTCTCAACTTCTTGACTTACTGGTCTAAAATCTCAAACGGGACTTCCTCATAAGAAAGATTCTCCTTAAATCCCAACCCTTCTAATGGAACTATGGATGTCAGATCACCAACACATTTCTTCAACATAGAGACATGGAAAATTGGATGCACCGATGCCAACTCATTTGGTAGCTCTAATTCATAAGCAACCTTACCAACACGTCTCAAAATCTAATATGGGCCTACATATCGGGGACTAAGGTTCCCTTTCTTACCAAACCTCATTACACCCTTCATAGGTGAAATTTTCAAGTAAATCCAATCATGAACATCAAACTAAGGACCTCTTCTTCTTATATCCACATATGACTTTTGCCGACTTTGAGTCGTTTCAACTTTTCTCTAATAAGTCGAGCTTTCTCTATGGCCTCATGTACCAACTCGGGACCTATTAAGGCAACTTCACCCATCTCAAACCATTCTATAGGAGATCTACACCTCCTACCATATAGTGCCTCAAATGGAGCCAAATCAATACTCGAGTGATAGCTATTGTTATAAGCAAACTCAATCAATGGCAAATGGTCATCCCAATTACCCTTAATATCAATCATACAAGCCCTTAACATATCTTCAAAAGTTTGAATAGTATGCTCCGCTTGGTCATTGGTTTGTGGATGAAAAGTCATGCTAAGCTTAACTTTAGTGCCAAAACCCTTTTGGAAAGACTTCCAAAACCGAGAAGTAAATTGGGTACCACGATCGGAAATAATGGACAAAGGCACTCTGTGCAACTTTACCATTTCTCTCAAGTACAACTTGGCATAGTCCTCCGTCGAATAGGAAAACTTGATGGGAAGAAAATGAGCCGATTTCTTCATCCGATCTACTATAACCCAAATTGAGTCATGTTGTCGCGGGGTGTGAGGCAAACCAACTATAAAGTACATATTCATATCTTCCCACTTCCAAGTAGGAATACTAATATATTTGGACAAACCTCCCGGTTTCTGATGCTCAACCTTCACTTGTTGACAATTAGGACACTTTGTCACAAATTTCACAATATCCTTCTTCATCCCATTCCACCAATAGACCTCCCACAAATCACAGTACATCTTGGTGGCTCCCGTGACCTATAGGATTTTTGTCAAGATATGTTCCCTCAAGTTGTCAACATTAGGAACACACAAATGACCCTGATATCTAAGTACACCATCTCCCCCTTGGGAGAAAGCCTCAACAGATTTCTTAAGCACCAATTCTTTTAAGTCATCTAAAATCGGATCAATACCTTGCTTTTCTTTCACATCCCCCACTAAACACGATTCTGAACCATTGTGAACCATAAAACCACCCTTGGCAGAGTTCACTAACGGAACACTCAATTGGGCTAATCTATGAACATCTCGAACTAACTCTTACCTTGCTACTTCAATATGAGCAACACTACCCATCCATAACCGACTAAGAGCATCTTCCACTACATTTTCCGTTCCGGGGTGGTAGAGAACACTCATATCATAATATTTCAATAACTCAAGCCACCTTCTTTGGTTAAGATTTATATCCTTCTGATTAAACACATATTGCAAACTCTTATGGTCGGTAAACACATCTACATGAACACCATACAAATAATGCCTCCAAATCTTTAAGGAAAATCTAACCGCTGCTAGTTCAAGGTCATGGGTAGGATAATCCTTCTCATGAATCTTAAGTTTCCTTGAGGCATAGGCAATAAATTTTCTATTTTGCAAAAGCACACAACCTATCCCAATTCTCGAGGCATCACAATAAACAACAAAGCCATCAGTCTCTTCCGATAAAGTTAACACCAGAGCAGAAGTAAGTCTATCTTTCAACTCTTGGAAACTCTTCTCACATGTTTCAAACCATATGAACTTACCTTTCTTTTGAGTCATAGACATCAAAGGAGAGGCAATTGAAGAGAATCCCTCAACAAATATTCTATAGTAACTGGCTAAACCCAAGAAACTTCTAATATCCAAAGAAGTTAAAGGTCTAGGCCAACTCTTGACCGCATCCGTCTTCTTAGGATCTACATCAATACCCTTACTTGAAACAATATGGCCAAGGAAAGATACAGACCTTAGCCAAAACTCACATTTGCTAAATTTGGAAAAGAGTTGTTGGTCCTTAAGAATTTGCAACAATATCCTCAAATAATCAATATGCTTATTCTCACTTCTCGAATATATTAATATATCATCAATGAACACAATCACAAACATATCAAGGTATTGTCTAAACACCATATTTATCAAGTCCATAAACGTCGCCGGGGCATTAGTCAACCCAAATGACATTACCAAAACCTCATAATGACCATACCAAGTTCGAAAAGCCATCTTCGGAATATCATCTTCTTTCACCCTCAATTGGTGATAACCCGATCGAAGATCGATCTTATAAAAGTAACTCACTCCTTGAAGTTGGTCAAATAAATCATCTATCCTCGAAAGAGCATACTTATTCTTAATAGTCACCTTGTTCAACTATCAATAGTCAATACACATACGGAGAGAACCATCTTTCTTTCTAACGAACAAAACTGGAGCACCTCGTGGAGAGATATGTGGTTCGATGAAACCCTTATCCAACAAATCTTTCAATTGATATTTCAACTCCTTTAATTCCGCCAGAGCCATACGGTGAGGAGAAGTAGAAATAGGTTGCGTATCTGGGAGAAGGTCAATACCGAAGTCTATTTCCCCTTCGGGAAGAATACCGGGTAGATCATCTGGGAACACTTCCAGAAACTCATTAACAACGGGGACCGACTCAAGAGTAGGGGTTTCGGAATCTACATCCCTTAGCCTAACTAGAAGGTAGATTCAACCCTTAGAAATCATATTTCTAGCTTTAAGACAAGAGACAAACTAACCCTTAGGCATAGAATTTCCCCCTTTCCACTCTAGGACAAGCTCATTTGGGAACTAAAACTTGACTATACGAGTTCTAAAAGCAATAGAAGCATAACATGAGTGCAGCCAATCCATACCAAGGATAACATCAAAATCTAGCATATCAATCTCTACCAAGTCAACAAGATTAACCCTATGGGACAAGGAAATATGACACTTTCTATAGACCCTCTTAGCCATAATAGAATCACCAACAAGAATAGAGACAAAAACGATCTAACAATACATTTGGAAGAACATCAAACCGCATAGCCACATATGGCGTCACAAAAAACAAGGTAGCACCGGGATCAAGTAAAGCATAACCATCAAGTTGGAAAACCTTCAAGATATCGATAACCACAGCGGGAGAACCCTTTTGTTCACCACGAGTCTGAAGTGCATAAAATTGATTTTACTTAGGAAAAGTGGAACCCGAATCACTAAGAGGAGCTTGCTTGCCCTCTCTTCTTTTAGCCATAATCATCGGGCAATCCATCATTCTATGACCAATCTTATTACAACTGAAGCAACCATCCATGTCGGCTAGACACACCCAAAATGAACTTACTCATTGTTGCCCTTGAATTGGCAACCATTGTTGGAGCATACTTAGACAATTGTGTTAACTTTAGGGCATATTCCCTCACACTCATACTTCCTTGACGAAGGTTGATAAACTCAAGCACCTTGGCTTCCCTCACCTCAAGGGGAAAGATCCTATCAAGAAAAGCAGCCTTAAATTTCTCCCTATCAAGAGGACTGGCATCTTCCAGTCTCCCTTCATTACATTGGTTGAACCAAGTTTGAGCAATACCCTTAATTAAGTTGATAAGCGGCCAACTTCACCTTTTCCAGCGGTGTCACTCCCATAATCATCAAGACCTTATAGAACTCATCAATGAACTCTTGAGGATCTTTCTCAATCTTAGAACCAAGAAACTCCGGAGGATTCATCCTAGTGAAGTCCCTCACTCTAGAAGCCTTCGTACCCAGATTTGGGTTCACGGGAACCGCAACCCCCCTGTTGGCTTGAGCCGTCACAACTTGAGCCAACACTTGAAAAGCAGCCCTAAACTCCGCATTAGTCACCTGTTCGGCCAAAGGATCGACCAGAACTTAAGGAGCTTGGGGAGGAGCTTCTTGTTCCGCATTCTCCCTCACATTCCTTGAGCATAAGCTCTTCAAGTAGCCATATCCTATAGAGCATCAGATCATGATTAGGAAAGTGACCATATAGAGTTAAACTCTATCGCACGACTTAAGGCTAATGAAAGAAGTGGAGTTTCCTAAACATCTTATAGTCTCTCATTCATAAATGTGGCGCATTTCACACTCGTGAACAAGACTCTACTCAAAGAGGCTTATGAGACATCCTAGGCCCATTCTAAACCTTGTGCTCTAATTACTAGGTTTTTCATGACTCAGGGTTACCCCTTAGATGTAACATGGCGTATAGGACCCCGAGGGACCCATAAGAGCCACTTAGCATTCATTACATAAGAGATAGAACATAAGAGGTAAAATAACATTTCAAGTTCAATAGTTTTATAAAAGAAAAGTGAATGTCTAAAATAGTTGTCTGAATAGACATCGAGTACAATAGAATGAAATTGGGCCTACCCCATACATCATGTCAAAAACTGAAATACAATAATGAAAATTTTTCCTCTAAGCATGAAGACTAACCAAAGCTCGGGAAATCTCGAAATCAATCACTAGCCACAAAACTGAGAAACCTGACTGTCGGACCCTACATTTAGGGAAATGTAGGCAAGAGTATGCGTTAGTACATAACAATGTACCAAGTATGATAGCTATGCATAAAATATTTAAATCATGCTAAAAAAGGAAATTTCATGACATGCAATTGACCAAGCTAAAGCATGATATAAAAGGGTGAGAAAACAGAAGTCATAAAGTATAGTCAATGCAAGTTAACAACATTTGAAACCTTTGAACACATATGAGATACTTATTGAAGTAACTTTAGTTCATTATTAATGTGGGAAGTAGCCTTAACCGACATAGAGACCATGTGAGCTATAACATGATCCCCCAGTGTCTCCCACACCGTAAAGAGTTTTCCTACTTGCCAAGGTAAAGACCATGAACTTCCTGCTTAAGTGGATCTACTAGCTGATGTTTATCTAGACAATCCTCTTATGGGGGCACATAGGCAAGGGATAAGTAGATTGCTTCTAGAAATCCGACCTCTACTAATTGGATAGCTTCCATCTCAATATCCTCTCGATTCTAAGTATAAATCACATGGAGTAGTCATTTCTAACTTGTTCTTATTATCTATGGAGGGGTACATCTTCTTGCCAATTCAAGCTAAGTCATCATCCATGGAAAGGTATCATTCAATTACCAATCCAAGCTAGGTTTCATTAGGATAGCTCTTAATCTTTGATTCAATTAGGTGAGAAGACCTTTCAACCTTAGAACCCTTTATTATGGGAGAAAACCTTTCACATCATGGTTTTATGTGTTTCATGAGAAATCCTTTCAATCAACACAATAACAACATCATCATTGATACTTTACTCTCAAAGCATCCTTAAAACATTTGCATAGATTTCATAAAAACATGCATAATTCCATAATTTACATTTCAAGGTTCAGAACCCATTTTTAATCAAACATGGGTTAGGTATGGATTTCATTGTAAATTCATTTAATTTTACGATTACATGCTTAATTTCATAAAAATCTTTCTTCATAATCAAAATCCCATATCATATACTCATAACTTGGAAAACATGGGGATTACATGGGTTCATAGGGGAATCATCATAAAATCATAGTATTTCATCAATTCGTGCATAAGAGATCATAATTCAATCATTTAAATCAATAATCAAGAGAACCCATGACAATTGAAGAAAACCCTAACTCAATTAGGGATTTCTAACTTTGAAAAATAGAGGAATTTGGGAACTCCTTGAATGGACAGAATCCATGGATGAAAACTATCATACCTTACTATCAAAGCCCACAATTTCTTGAGGAATGGAAACTTGAACTTGATCCTAGCTTGAACCATTTCTTTTTCTTCAAGTTCAGGGAGAGAAATATTTTGGAGAAGAATAACTTGATTTCTTTTGGTGATTTTGAGAGAATTATTTCTATTGGGAAATTTGGGGGTTAAAATACTTATATAGGGGTCTTAGTGAAGGGTAAATGACGTAGTATAGAAATAAAATAATTAGGATAAGACCTAACTACCCCTGAACTTAACAGTCGACCCACCATCCATGGCCACGCCGACGGACCGTGGTCAGGACGATAGGCCGTCCTGCATGACCTATGGTCCATTGGTCAGGCCATGGTCCTGAGCCTCTACAGACCTTAGAGATGGCCAGTCCATAGACCACACTATGGTCTGTAGTCCTAGCCACGGTCTGTGGTTGGCCTCCGTGGCTGGCACCTGCAACTTCCCAAAAATTCCATCATTACCCTTTTCCAAATCTGGGGTGTTACACAAAATAAATGCGAAATGAACATTATTGATCGCCTAGAATATAATGAAGGACGGATCTCCGGATGAGCTAGACTTCACCCAATCTTACAGTGCATAGCACTTCCTCTTACCAAAGAAGGTCTGCGAACTCCAATTGAAAAGGAATACACCGAAGGATAAAGGAGGATTTGAAGCACATCGCACAAAGTGACTGTGTGCAAGGCAAAGATTTAATGCTCGAACGGAAAACTAAGGTGGTATTAAGCGATGCACCGACCGTGAGAGGCTGACTCAATAGAGTTCGCCAACCGAGCTACAACCACTTGAAGCCTAGAGCATCACAAAGGCGAGCTGCAAAATGAAGGGCAATTCGCCGAATGAATTAGGTGATCCCGACTAATGTCGCCTATTTGGTTACAAAGTGGATTTTTGGGCCAAATTTTTGGGAAAATATAAATAGCCCAAATGATGGAGTTTTATAGGAGTTAGATTATAGAGTTGATGAAATGAGTTGAGAAGAAAGTTTTGAGAGAAAACACTTTACTTTTTAGAACACTTTTTCTAGCATTCTTGGGGTTTTACAATTTGAATCTTGAATTTAACAAAATGAAGTGAAATCCAAGGTGGGTTTACTCTTAATTTCTTGATTTCAAGTTACCCATTGTTGCTTTCATGGAAGGTATACTCTCTTTACTTTTTATGATGGGGGACTAAAACCCCAAGATCTAGGGGTGATGTATTAGGGTTAGGTGTCAATTTAATGTTGTGGGTATTGTGCTATGCTCTTATTTGTTGCTGATCATGCATGAATTTGGTCTAATTATCATGAAGTTAACTGGGTTAAGGTTGCAAACTTAAGTCCTGTAACATTCCAAAAAATTTCTAAGTTAAAGACTCGAGTCATTCTTCATTTGTGCATGAGGTTGTACAGAGTGATTCTAAAGTTGTTTTAGGTGTTAAGGTCAATAGATGTAACACCTCGGATTTCAAAAAGAACTAAAGAGAAATTCGTTCAAGTCACCCATCAATTTTTATTTTTAGGTCAACTTCAATCAACCATATCTTTCAGAGCATATAGAGTTAGGTGGCCCATGAGGTATCAAATTGAAGGTCTCTGAGTCCTTTTCCAACACCGCCAAGTTGCTAAATTTCGAGGTGCGAGTAAGAAGTTATGGCTATTTGAGTGAAGCCTCTCCATTTAAGACATTCCACTCATTTTAGGAAAGGGTATTTTAGTCTTTTATTTTTCCCCACTTGTCTTAACACATTTTTCCTGACCAATTAAGGGTTTAATCAGATTTTAAATACTCATTCACGTTCAAAATAATTTTTAGAGTGAAGTTTCAAGAAGAGGAAAAGAGGGTTTCCAAGCGTTTATTGAAGAGTTGAGGAATTTTGCCAAGAAAAATCATTATTTCCGGGTATGTGAGGTTTCCCATAGTGATGGAGTTGTTCGTCATCACGCCAATCATGTAGTTATTCCATTAATTCATCCATGAAATCATTTATGTAAATATTCTTGAAGAGTTCTTGAGTTGTAGCCTCATTCTTTAAAAATGGAGGTTTTGAGTTCTTGAGGTGAGGGTCTTGCGAAAGTGTGGTGTTTCTTGATAGAATTTGAGTGAGATTTCATTGAATTTGTGTTGGGTTTATGAATCAAAGAGAGTTTGGAAGAAACCAATTGATTCTAAATGAGTTAGGACCCGAAATTGAACACTAAAATTCGTTAGATTTTCTGGTTTCAGGGTAGGGCACCGCGCAACTAAGGTACCAGAGGGGCTGGCGCCCTATGCCTGCAGTGCGCCACAAAATGGCCCCAATCTACTTAGGCCTGGCGCATTGTTTCTCTTCCATCTTTCATCCCGTATGTGTTCCTTCGAATCGTGTCTACATTCTCTTCTTGATATTAACTCATAAAGTCTTCATTAATCCTTTAGAGATACTACATATCTTAATTTAAATTTCAAATTAAAGTAATGTTGAGAGGAAAGTTCAAGAAGTCTTTGAGTCAAATCGAGAATTCTTTTGAAATCGACTATAGTTTTGAGCTAAGTCCTTCAGTTTTGATTAGTGAGTTGTCTATATTGTTATTGAGATACTTGAGTTAATTCCTTCATGTCCATATTTTCTTCATGAACCCTATGAAGTGAGTATTTTTTAGATGAGTACGATTGTTGAGTTCTGAGTTCTTGAGTTCTTGAGTCCTTGAGTTCTTGAGCTCTGAGTACTAAGTTTCCATAATGTTAATGCTATCCTTCAGTTGATTTGTTCATGTCTATAATTCAACATGATCTCTATTTTGAGTTATAAATCTGGAAAATCCTTTAATGCCAAATTTTGTGTTTTAAACTGAGTTCTTGGAGGAAAGTTTAAAGAGACGACTTTTAGTAAAGTTGAAGGGAACTAAGTATTCCCAACTTTATCATTTTTCCATTGAGAAAAGATAAACAACGATTTCTATAAAGAGTTAATGAGTTCAAGAATATTTCAAGAACACTTACCTCTTATAAGAGAATACATTGAGCATAAAGTTATATTGATTATTCTGGGAGTAGTATCGAGCACCGAATTGGATTAGAGTCTTTTATAACTCGGAAGTCCCATAAACTATGTAGCCAACGTAGGATAGGATAGCATTGATTCTTCATGCGACTCCGCACTGCCTCTGAGAAAGCCTATTAGATGGATCCATAGTCACAGTATCATCTTATACCCCGGCAAGGTATAGGATGGCCCTAGCAACATGGGCAAAACGTTGTATCATTGCTAGGCTCATAGTAATGGTTGTCGGTTAGAGAAACTCCCCACAAGTAAAGTATATAATTTTCATGTTGCTTTCATTGCATATCTTATTCTAAACCTTAAATGGTTTTCACTTCACATTCATGTATTGATCCAATTATGTTGCTTTCAGTCATTAAAGCTAGTTAATTGTTTACTCTAACCTTATCACTTACTAGTACATTCAATAAACTGATGTCATTCGACCTGCATCATTTTATGATGTAGATACAGGTGCTCAAGATAATCAACGGACATTTCGTTGAGATCAATATTCACTCGCAGATAGTTTCAGTGAGCCCTCCTTACTTCTGGAAGACTCCATTTTCATTTGGCTTAGTAGTATTGGAGGTGTCATGAGTCTTGTCCCAACTTCTATCTTATATTGTTAGAGGCTTCATAGACAGGCAGAATTAGATGCTTCCATTATTTTTCTCAGTATGTTTTATTTAACCTATGACTCGTGTTAAGTATTTGTAAGATAATATTTTAAGACTTTCTAAAATGTCTAAGTGTTCACTTATTTTAAGATTTCGCATATTGTTTAGTGTCATGTAAGTCATGTAGCCAAGCCAAGGGCTCTCTTGGGGATCAGAAATGGATCATGAGTGCCAGTTACATCCAGAGTGTAGGCTCGGGTCATGACAATTCATTCCGGTTGATGCTTGAAAGAGATTAATTGGAGTAGGTAATTAGTTCAATACTAGCAATTTAGGTTTGATATCCTTGACTTACTCAAAATAGAGGTTATGATTCAGATCTATTTGCCCTATTATTGAAAGATGGAATAGAGTAAGGTATTGGGTTGTTAAGGATTGACATTAGATGAGACCTAAAGGATTTTCTAGGCATAGATGTTTTGAGATCAAAAGATGAATAGCGTCACTGAAGATGACTTAGCCTATTCATTTATGTACATTATGATAGAGCATCACATTATTCCTATGTGATATTGATTTCCAATCGCCACACCCCTAGATTGCTTGATAACTCTTGATTTCGTTCAAATTTTAGTATAAATACGATAATTGACAACAAAGCTTTACATTAAGTTGATGGTACCATCCACCCAATTTTTCTTACTGCTAAAAATGAGCTTATTTAAAGTCCAAATCTCACAATAAAAAATTCTCCGTGATACACTGCTCCCTGTGGGATTCTACTCCAACTCTTCATTAGGTTTTTACTGACTATGATCATTCACCTTTTTAAATGGTTTCAAAGGGTGATATGAGCGTTATCAATGGCAGGACTGACGATGGAGGATGAATCAATGCTCTCAAGGGTTTCCCATTTGCCAAGGTCACATTCATTACAACTATGTAGTTTCCTATGTTTGAAGTAGATGTAGTTCTTATATCTAAAGACTTTTAGAAAGGTCGGTAGGCAAATAAGGATATATCTTTTATGAATTGTTCTTTGAAGATCATCAAGTTTACTTCCTTTAAGACCGTTATTTTCAACCAAGTTTCCCTCATTATTTCTAAAGTGTCTTCTATGTCTTGAATGTCTACATTGTCCTCCAATTTGGGACTACTTGGGGGGAGTGATTTAGATCCCTCAATGGTACCTAGGATGACAACGCTATACTGCTAGGGTTGGAGTACTTGGACCCTCATCCATGCTTGTGTGGATTACTCTGGAGAACACTAGTGTTTTCTTAAGAAGTAATTTAAGTGCTCCACTGGTTAAAGGCCGCCTGAGGTACCTGTGGGGTGGGGGAATAAGGGTGGGAAAAAAAGTTATTCTTGGTTTAATACTATCCCAATGGGTTGAAAAGTCGGCTCCCCTAAGTGGGGAAGTGGTAAAATGGGATCTGGAGGGACGGATAGGTTCAGAGAAGGTTGAGTAACCATCGATAGTTATAACTAGTTGGTGTACGTCTCCATTTCTAGCATCATCCCTCCTGATACTACCTGAGCAATGAAGGATGGGTTTTGGACAACTATTGCTACTTTCTGATTGTTCACTAGGTTAGTGAACAATAGGGCATGGCCTTGTAATGCCATCTTCATCCATGAATGTGGAATGAAGTTTGGGGTCGGGGAATGGGTAGTGTAAAAGGTGTCCTACCCTATTGTGACTGGAAATGTTAAGAGAGGGGGGAATGGAAGTGGGAAGGGAATTTAGGAGTTCACTGTGGATAGGGGATTTTTGTTCGTTTGGGTTCGTGGGAGGTGGGGAAAGAGTGTTTTTCTCATTGAGTTCCTTCTTTGTGGCCTAAAAAGAGAAGTCTTGGCATTATCTTTCATTATTTTTATAATTGTTACTATTGTCATTATGTGTGGTTAAAGAGGAGACCATGTGGTTAAGATTATTTTTATAAGGGAAAGCTTGTGGGTAGTAATAATTTAAGATTATCTTTCGATAAGATTTCAGATGGATTGCTATTGTGTAAAATTGTAGCTTCAGTAGATTGTAATGGTGACGTAGGAGTTACTGAAGCAGATAAGGTAGATGTTCTTTTAGGGTTATACTAGGTAGTGGCAGATCTAGAAATTTTATATCATGGGTGCTCAATTAATTTTTGTTTAAAAATTGTTGTATAGAATAGGTGCTTAGTTAATATATTTGAATGAATTATTAGATGGTGTACACAAATAATAGTGTTTTTAACAAAAGGCAATGGGTGCTTAAGCATCCATAGTCAATAACATATGTCTGCCCCTAATACTAGGCGTGTAGGTTTTTGTTGGTGTCGCCTTACTGTTAACAATATTTCTGGCGGAGTTATCTTTATATCTTTTTTTATTTAATTTAATTATATTGTTGACATCATCAGTCTTACGACTAGGACCGTATTGGTCTATCAATTGATTTAAGCTCTTGGTAGGGAATGTTATGGATTGTGACCCCTTCAACATAGCTCGGTTTTTATCAGGGCTTTTCCTGTATTTGTAGATTTTAGAGTCAAAAAACTTACTTGTATTAGCATCAAATAAATTGACGCTAATACTTTCATCACTTGAGTTAGCATATAAGGCTGGAGGCTTTCCAGGATTCCTTTTCTTTGTTAAAGCTACCAGCTACCATGGGTCCTCCACTATCTCTTTCCCGAAGTCTACTTATTGTGAACTCAGGTTGGTAGGTGCTTCATCTTTTTCTTGAGTGGTGCTCTATCGTAGATCATTTGATTTTTGGACTTCCCTTTTCACAAGTGGTATTAGTGTGTCCAAAGACACCACATTTGGTACAGAGTATGTATACTCTATCCTTATTTAGCAAAGAGGTTCTTGAGTTGATTCTTTCAATCGGGAAAAACTGCAAGGTTGAGGATTGAAATTCTAAGCTTCAAGCAGAAAATTGGAGAAGATATGTATCAAGCATGGGCTCGATTTAAACAAATGTTAAATGCTTGTCCACATCACTACCAAGCAAATGAGGTACTCGTTCACACTTTCTTTGAAGGTCTTGATTATAATGCTAGAGTGCTTCTTAATATTGCAGCAGGTGGACAAGCTTTAGCAAAGACCCGTGAAGAGCTATTTGACCTCCTAGACAGAAACTCGAAGGAAAACCCTGAATGGAACGGGGAGGTACCAAGAATCACAACACAAAAGGCTGCAGGAATTCTAGGTGTGGATCAAGCTATTGCTATAAATGCAAAATTGGATGCAATGAACCATAATATAACCATGCAGTTCAAGCAAATTGCACTAAACCAACAAGCACCAGTGAATGCCATACAAAAATTTGTTGTTTGGTGCGGAGTTTGTAGTAGTGGAGAACATGCAACTGAACATTGTGAAGCAAATCCAGACTTCGTGAACTATATGGGCAATGCGCAAAGAGGTAGAGGTACGTAGAGTTACGGTAATATTTACAACTCTAGTTGAAGAAACCATCCTAACTTATCATGGGGTGGAAACCAAAACCAAAATCAAGCACAATGGCCTAACCAATACCGAGCACAAGAAAATAGGCAGCAATACCAAAATAATAGCCAAGGCGGTAACCAAAGTGCACCAAAAGGGGGTATGACTAATGAAGAATTGTTCAAAAAGCTGATGGCAGAAATTGGTAAAAACAGTGCTGAGAATGTGAACACTAATGCAAGGATAGATAGGCAGGATGAGAACTTGAGGAACATACAAATGTCACTAATGAGTCTGGAAAAACAAGTTGCACAAGTAGCTAATTTGCTCAACTTGCGTCCACAATGAGGTTTGTCGGGTGACATTGAGCCCAACCCAAAGCAATTGAATGCGGTGAGCACCAGAAGTGGGCTACAACTAGAGGAACTAGCTCCAAAGAAGAGTGATACTGAAGTAGTGAGTGGAACCACATCCTCCTTTTCCACAAAAGTTCAGAAATCAGAACTAAGATGAATGTTTCGATAAGTTTCTCTCTCTCATTAAACAGGTTCACATTAACCTGTCTTTGGTTGATATTTTGTAGGGAATTCCCACGTATGCCAAGTATGTGAAGGATATAGTGGCAAACAAGAGAAGACTAATGGAGTAGGAAACAGTAGCACTTACTCCTTTGTGTAGTTCTAGAATCCAGAATAGACTTCCCAAGAAACTGAAGGATCCGGGTAGCTTCACTATGCAAATTACAATTGGACAAAGTGTCCATGCCCGGGGTTTATGTGATTTGGGTGCTAGCATTAATCTCTTGGTGATATCTTTATACAAGAAACTTGGGTTGGAAAGTCCAAAACCAACCATTGTCATTCTATAACTAGAGGATAGATCTATTTCAAGGCTAGAGGGGGTAGTAGAAAATGTGTTGGTGCAAGGGGGATGGTTAATCTTTCCGGTGGAATTTGTAGTCCTAAATTTTGAGCTCAATCTGGAAGTCCCATTTATTTGGGGCGTCCTTTCTTAGCCATGGAGGGAGCATTGATCGATGTAGCAGCTGGACAGTTAACCATGAGGGTGCATGATAAGGTTGAAGTGTTTGATGTCTATCGCACTTTGAAATTGTCGTCCATCTATGAAGGGTTGTCCGCCATCACTGTTGTGGATCTAGCTATAGAATCATAGTGTATTACTTCTGAGGATCCCTTGGAAAGAATCTGATTATTAAGTTATTGTTGTAATTTTTTTAAACTATTATGTTTGGTTGTACTTTTTAAAATTACTATGTATTTTATATTTAAATTTTGATGTATGTCAATTACTACTTTGTTGAATGTTTATTATTTTTGGTTATTTTTAAGTACATTGTATTATTTGTTTAAAAATTTATATGTTTGCATTTTTAATTTTTGTGTTAATTGTAGTTATATCCATTTATAATTTATAGTAGAGTTAACATAAAATTTTTTTTTAAAAGTCATATAGAAAAATTAATTTATAAAAAAGTTAAATTTTATATCTAAAATTAATATTATAAAAATATTACATAAAAAATAATTAAATATACAAGAGATTTAATTAAAACATATAATTTATATAATATTTAATTAAAAGTTTGTATAATAAAATAATATTAAAATATTTAAAAAGTGAATTGGTGTGATGAATAGTGTTGCACCAAATTTGGTGTAAAATTGGTGTGGGTTGGAGCTCAAAACACCAAATTTAGGATTTGGTGTAAAATTTGATGTTGGGTTGGAGATGGTCTAAATATCTAAAAAAAAAATTATTCTAATAGTTTGTTTAGTCAACTTTATCTAAAATTAAAAAAAATTATTTTAGAAAAATTAAGATATGAAGAGTTACAAATTTTTATTTTATTTTAATGTCTTTTGTTATAACATGCAACTATACTAAAAATGTAATGCATCTATATCAAATTTGAATATGAAATAACTTTTTTTATTTGTTTAAGATTTTAGATGTTTATTATTTAAATAGTATTCATTAATATAAATAGTATAAAATAATTGGGATAAGGGTCTGAAAAATATCCCAATTTTGGCCGAAATTGTTGTTATAATACCAAACTTTAATGAGGACCTATTACCCCCCCCCCCCCAGACTATTTAATACCATATTTTAAACATATATATTTATTCACGTGGACATAAAAAATAATGCAAAATTCTAAACAATAATGTGTCCACGTGGGCACATATATACCTTTAAAATACACTATTAAATAGTCTAGGGGGTAAAAAATACACTATTAAATAGTTCAGGGGGTAATAGGTCCTCCATAAAGTTTGGTATTGTAACAACAATTTCGGCTATAGTTTGGGTATTTTTCATACCCTTATCCCAAAATATTATAGTTACTAATAATACGCTTAAGCTTTCTAGAAATAGGTAAGCATTGGGATGGATATATGACCAGTTAAAAGTATTTGTTTTGATTAAGAATGTGGTTACACATTTGTTTCTTGAGACATTAAAATAAACTCAAGGATATGATGTCGCACCTTGTCCAATAATATAATTATATTTCATTAATTTAAAATAACACTTTTAGATAATGTTAATAAGTGTGATGCAAAAAAGACAGTAGTGTCTCTAAACGTCAAGACCAAGAATGCGGTTACGCATCTAGGTTGAGACTAATAAAAATTCAACAATTTAAAAATAAGCAAATCATGGTCTGTAGACACAAATTATCCAAAAATATATCAAGATAAGTATAAGTTAATAAAAGTGACTGTGCTAGAACCACGAAACTCGAGGGATGCCTAATACCTTCCCCTCGGTCAACAGAATTCCTTACCCGAATTTCTAGTTCGCAGACCAAAATAAAGAGTCATTTTCTTTTGATTAGGGATTTAAAAAAGGTGACTTGGAACACCATAACTCAATTCCAAGTCGCGACTTTGAAGAAATATTTAAAAATAATCCCTATTCATTACCGTCACTTGAATTGGAAAAACCCTTCCATCAGTCTGAAAAGGAGTGTCACATCTCTAGAGACTCCGCTGGGGAATAACCAGAATTCAAGATTTGTTACATTGACTTTTACTTGATTTTTATTATTATATTTTGGATATATTGTGTAAGATGGCCTAATGTGCTACTTGCTGCTCATTTATTTCTTTGATATTGTTGAATTGTATTCATTTATTTCTTTGATATTGTTGAATTGTATTACAAATTGTCTTCTCTTGCGCATCTTATTCGAGTCTCTGAAAAATAGGGTAGCAGGGAATGCATTTATGCATCCCACTTTCTTTTGAGATGAAGTTGTTTGACACCCAGTGAAGGATATTTAGTAACACGTGTTAGGTGGGGTTGGACCAGCAATGAAGTCGAAATAGAGCTGCTACCGATAAGTTGCCCCTCCCTGGCTCGAGTTGTCCACTCGGGTAAGCTAGTTTAGATACTTATCTTCTTCAGGTCTAAACCTAGTAAAACTAGAAAATAAACAGGATTATCCCTTAAAGGCTCCATTTATTTGCACCATTTGCATTTGAATTAGTGAGCCTCTAAACAAGAGACAGGTCAGTCTAGGACATGAGTCCCTCTTTTTGACCAACATGTGCATTCTATGTGCTAGTTATAATATTATTTGAATTTTTTTTTTGCAATATTGATCAATTTTATAGTGATCGAGGAAACGAAAAAAAATGTTGATATTCAATTTTTACATAAAAATAGAGGGAAACACAAAAATAAAAATATTCTTATTTTAGAAGTTCTCGTGCATTCCTAAAAAATGAAGATTAAAAAAAAAAAAATTCAGTTCTTATTAAAAATAAAAAAAATAAAGTTTCTTTTGTAGTTCTTACAAAAAAATTCAAAATATTTTGGTTTCATAATAATTTGAAAAATATTTGTCTAGAAAATTTTCCATAACACAAAAAAAGATTTAAAAAAATTAATTGCCCAATATGGACGAACTGTGCACACCTGATTCTCACCCCAATGAGATATGTAGGCAACCCTCTTTGGGTTCAGTGATCTTTATTCAAAAATTAAAAAAAGTCCTTTTTTAAAAAAATTCAAAAAAAAATGAAAAACAAGAAGCTTTAATCTTTATCAAAAATAAGTTTTTCTTAATTTTCTTTTAATAATTCAAAAAATAAAACTAAAGGATTTTATCTCAAAGCTCTAAAAAGAGCTTAGTTATTGAGTTTTAGAAATAAATTAAGCAAAGATCTTAATCATTTTCTCAAGCGAGTTATGTACGCAATCCAAATGAAATTGATCACTGCATCATTTTTTAAATAGATAAAAATATAAACAAATAATCAAATAATAATAAAGCAATGAATATAGTTGAGCGAGTGAGGATTAAACATTAGGTTCTCTAAGCTCATTCTATATATAAAAAGACATGTGTATGCATGACGTGCAACATGTGGTTATAACTGAAGAAGGTCTAAGCCTAAAAGGAATTATTATACATGCACAGTTAAATTAAGGTGGTTGGTTTGTGGTTAAGCTGACATCCCATCCCTACCCTACAATACAAGGTCAAAAGGGAAAAAGAAAATGACTCACAAAGACGGAAATGAGTCGTACAATGATGAGGTCCAAAAATAGATGATGTCACAAGAAACAGTGTCAACTGAAGAGGTAAGGATACTAAGACAGCAAATGGCGTAGATGTACGAAGCTTGGATGAGTGGACAAGCTCCACCGTCTTCAATCCGTGAATATCTAAATAAAAATATGTCACCCCCTGTCCAAGTATCGATAAGTGATCCAATTTATCCACCTGGATTTGGTCCCTATGCTAACACATCCAACGTAGCTGGAAAATTCTACGATGCGCCCTTTGAGTACATTTATGACGAGTAATCCACTCTTCGTGCCAACTGCGCTGACTAATAGCGTCCCGCAGCCTATAATGGAGCTAAAATCCAACAGTGATCCTCCACTTAAAGTTCAATATGATCGAGATTATACCCCTGAATTGACTTTTAAAATTCCAGGCTTTTACCCTCACACTCATCAGTATAGTTCCCTTGTTGAAGCTGAAAAAGTTGTTAAGAACGAGGAACATGAAAAAATGGCTAGAAAAATGAAGAGTTTGGAACAGAGTGTAAGAGATATGCAAGGATTGGGAGGTCACAAAAGTGTTTCATTCCATGATTTGTGCATGTTTCCCCACGTTCATCTACGCATCGATTTTAAAACTCCAAAGTTTGAGAAATATGATGGACATGGAGATCTTGTAGATCATTTAAAGAGTTATTGTAATCAACTGAGAGGGGCTGGAAACAAAGAAGAATTGATCATGGCTTATTTTGGGGAAAGTTTGATGGGAATCGCCTCAGAATGGTCCATAGATCAAGATACTTCTAACTGGCATACATGGGATGATTTGGCTCGATGTTTTGTTCAACAATTTCAATAGTACATTGACATAGTGTCAGATCGTACTTCACTTACTAATATGAGGAAAAAGACCACTGAAAATTTTCGTGAATATGCTATTAGGTGGAGAGAGCAAGCTTCTAGGGTTAAGCCACCAATGAAAGAGTCTGAAATGATTGATGTTTTTCTCCAAGCGCAAGAACCCGACTACCTTCATTATTTACTTTCCATTGTTGGAAAAACATTCGCCGAAGTTATTAAGATTGGTAAAATGGTGGAAAATGACATCAAGTCTGGAAAAATTGTAAGTCAAGCTGCCTTGGAAGCCATAACACAGGTGATTAAAAATGGATCATGAAATCTTGGAGGAAAGGAAATAAAGGAGGATGTAGCAAATGTTGTGTCAGGCACACAAAAAGGTCCAAGGGGTCCAGTTTATCAATATGCACCACCTCAATTTCATCACTATCTCCCCATGAAAGACACACAATACTCTATTGTCCTACCTCAATATGCAGTCTATGGTGCACAACCATACGCATATCCACCAAACTATCCTGAATAGCGAGCGCCAACATATCAAAATATTCGTCCTTCTTCTCAAAATTTGCGTACACCATATAATCCCCGTCCAAGACAGGGATTTGAAGGAGGTCAAAGACCTATGACCAATTTCACACCAATTGGAGAGTCTTACATGAGTTTATTTGAGAAATTGAAATGTTTGAATATGATAGAGCCAATTCCTCAAAATTTTATAGATCCACGTTCAAAAGGTTTCAAACCTGTAGCACGATGTGCATACCATTATGATGCCCTAGGGCACAGTACTGAAGATTGTCGAACTTGAAAAGTGTGGTGAAAAAGATAATCCAAGCAAAGATGATTGTGGTCCAAAATGATAATCCCCCAAATGTTACTCAGAATCTTCTACCAGCACCTAATGATGTACACTTCATTGAGATGATAGGTGATGACAATTCTCTCAAATCTGAAGAAAAGACAATTGAAATTGGTGGAACTTTTACGAGGGTAAAGCAGTGGCTAAGAAGTCAAGCTTGGTGATTGGGAGACACTCTTCTTTTCTCTAAAAAGAGTGTATGGATAGTTTATTTTGTCATTATTTCTGCTATGCAGTTCTTTTTTTATTTTATTTTAGTAAGTCAGACCTTTCTATCATTTCTCTTGTGTGTTTATTTGTTGAGTCTTGTCCTAGTTTGGGTTATTATAGAGTTGTAACCTAAAATTTAGTTTGTTGTCTTGTCACCAAGTCATTTTATCTTAAAATAATATTTGCCTTGTGTCACTTTAATCCGTTCTATTTGGGTTTCCATATATGCATCTCTTTTCAATTCAATTTTTGTGACATGATATGCAAGAGGATTTGGTCAGATCTTAAGGTTATATCTAGTCATGGAATGAATACACCAAAGAAGTCAAAAAAGAATGAGGAAATGAATAAAGGACTTAAACACCTTGATACGTCCTTTAGTATCGAAAAATGGTTAAAAGAATAAATTCATTTAAATTAACGTATGCCATTTGTTGTCAAGAAGGTATTACTCAAACGGAGATTTCAAGCTGACAAATATGGTACAAAAATGATAAACATATCCATCAATGCATACGTTGCAAAGAGATAATGTATGATTTTCACTTCACATGTTAAAAGGCATGCTTGTATTTGACATTTGTAATAATTGATATGACGAAGGCATTTCATTCTACTATCCAAACACCGTGTAATCCTTTGCTACCCCTTTTGAGCCTTAATTTTATTTTCTTTCATACCCTTCTTTTGAAATCAAAATACAGTCAAAAAAGAAAGAAAAAAAAGAGTCACAAAAGAAAAGTCAAGAAAAAAAAAGTGAAAAAAAGGGTTGACAAAAATCAATAACAACAAAAGAACAAACTTCCTGAACTACGTTCGACCTGATTCTTGTTTTTACAAGATACGTAGGCAGCCTTATTTTGAGGTTCGGTCCAACCAAAAATAATAATTTAGAAAGCCTCATCACAAAAACTGGGGCAAAAATAATAATAATACTAATAATAATAATAATTATTATTATTATTATTTTATTTTTGCAAAAAAGAGTTGATTCCAAAAGTTGTAAGTCTTAACCCTGTTAGGCAGTATCTTCGAGCTTTCATGTCAATCTTTTCTTTGTAACCCTGTCCAAAAGCCACGTTACAATTCAAATAAGGACCTTCTGATCATTTTTTAACAATGACAAGTCAAGTAAGCTTTCAGTGTTGATTATATAAGGAAAAATGTTATGTCACTCGCATAAGGAGTGAAAAATAAGGGAATCTTATCGATGAAAATCCTCGAAAGCCCTATAGGAGATCATTTGAGTTGAGAGAAAGTAAAAAATGAGAGTCTTATTGGTGAAAAATCCTCAGGGCACCGTAAGACGATAGTGAGTGAGAGATAATAAAAAAAAAAGAGACTTGTTTGTGAAAACCTTTCGAGGCACCACAAGTCAAGTGTTAGTCATAAATCTAGTGCAAAAGTTGGATTATAGAAGTTTGACTTAAAAGTTGCAAGTTTGACAAAGATGAAGTTTAGATTGATTGGACAGACCGTGTCATTTAATCCAAAATGCATGTCATGATCATTAGAATTGACCACCACTATCAACGGAGTCCATTTTTTTTATCTTCTCTCTCAAAAGAATCAAATTTTATTTCTTCTTATTTTGTATCGCTCAATTCAGATTTTCATTTTTTTTCCTTGAGTTAGTCTTCATTAAAGCAAGCAGAAAATGATTTCAAAATTGCTATCATCTCTTCAATTGTACAACGCAAAGTTTGGTCAGCACATCAAATGTGACATGATTCAAGAAATAGTGATATGCACAGTAACATGCCAACAATTGACAATTTTTGAGAATTTATATGAATACAAGATTCAATGATTGTTGGAGGGTGGAAACGATATAACAAATTTGAAGTTGGAAGTTCTGAACAACAAGAGATGTTTTCAAGATTACTAAGGTTAGCTGACTAGTGAACGAAAGTAGTCTATCTCAAGCTAAAATTAACTTCAAACATGACAACACCAGGAGCAATTATCCTCAAATCCAATTCCACAAATCGACCACCATTATAAAAGATAAAAAAAAATCTTTTTTTCTTTTCTAAAACAGGGAAATGTTCGTGACATAAAAGATATCTTGAAAACTCAAATTGTAAACATTATTGCAAGAAAAGGAAAAAAATAAAAATTAAAAAGTTACATGCATTTTTTCTCCTAGGATAAACACTTCCTAGTCTGAGACGTTATTTTTATTTTTATTTTCTCCTAGGGTAAGTACTTCCTAGTATGATACTTTATTTATATTTTCTCCTACGATAAACATTTCCTAGTCTGAGACTGTTATTTTTATTTTCTCCTAGGATAAACACTTTCTAGTCTGAGACGTTATTTTTATTTTTATTTTCTCCTAGGATAAACACTTCCTAGTCTGAGACCGTTACTTTTATTTTCTCCTAGGATAAACACTACCTAGTCTGAGACCTTTATTTATATTTTCTCCTAGGATAAACACTTCCTAGTCTGAGACGTTTATTTTTTATTTTCTCCTATGATAAACACTTTCTAGTCTGAGACCATTATTTTTTATTTTCTCCTTTGATAAACTTTTCCTAGTCTGAGACCGTTATTTTTCATTTTATCCTACGATAAACACTTCCTAGTCTGAGACCGTTATTTTTTATTTTCTCCTAGGTTAAACATTTCCTAGTCTGAGACCATTATTTTTTAATTTTCTCCTAGGATAAACAGTTCCTAGTCTGAGACTGTATTTTTTATTTTCTCCTAGTATAAACACTTTCGAGTCAGAGACCGTTATTTTTCATTTTCTCCTAGAATAAACATTTCCTAGTCTAAGACCGTTATTTTTCATTTTATCCTAGGATAAACACTTCCTAGTCTGAGACCGTTATTTCTTATTTTCTCCAATGATAAACACTTCCTAGTCTGAGATCATTATTTTTTAATTTTCTCCTAGGATAAATACTTCCTAGTCTCAGACCGTTTTGTTTATTTTCTCCTAGGATAAACACTTCTTAGTCTGAGACCGTTATTTTTTATTTTTCACCTAGGATAAACACTTCCTAGTCTGAGATAGTTATTTTTTATTTTTTCTTAGGATAAACACATCCTAGTCTGAGACGTTATTTTTTATTTTCTCCTAGGATAAACATTTTCTAGTCTGAGACGTTATTTTTTATTTTCTCCAAGGATAAACACTTCCAGGTTTGAGACCGTTATTTTTTCATTTCTCCTAGGATAAACACTTCCTAGTCTGAGACCGTTATTTTTCATTTTCTCCTAGAATAAACATTTCATAGTCTGAGACTGTTATTTTTCATTCCTGAGACCATTATTTTTTGAATTTCTCCTAGGATAAACACTTCCTAGTCTGAGATCGTTTTTATTTTTATTTTCTCCTAGGATAACACTTCCTAGTCTGAGACCTTTAGTTTTATTTCTCCTAGGATAAACACTTCCTAGTCTGAGACCTTTAGTTTTATTTCTCCTAGGATAACACTTCCTAGTCTGAGACCATTATTTTTATTTTCTCCTAGGATAAACACTTCTAAGTCTGAGACGCTATTTTTCATTTTCTCCTAGGATAAACACTTTCTAGTCTGAGACGTTATTTTTTATTTTCTCCTAGGATAAACACTTCCTAGTCTAAGATCGTTAGTTTTTATTTTCTTTTAGGATAAACACTTCCTAGTCTGAGACGTTATTTTTTTTTAAAAAAAAATCTCCTAGGATAAACACTTCCTAGTCTGAGACCTTTAGTTTTTATTTTCTCCTAGGATAACACTTCCTAGTCTGAGATATTCTTTTTTATTTTTCTCCTAGGATAAGCACTTCCTAGTCTTAGTTTTTTTTTCACATTTGCTAATAACTCACAAATTTTTTGTTTATTTCTTTGTTTGTGATGATTTTCAAGTTTCTTCATGCGAAACATGGACATGAAATTCAAGAACAAAGTTTCAACTCTTTTCAGAATGCTCAATCCCATGATAGCCAGAATCAGCTTCTTTAATGCATGTAACAGCTTGACTTCCTGACATCTATTTGTAATCAGCTTATGATCAAGAAAACATGCAGTCATTCAAGAACATTTTCAAATTGTCATTTTGATGGGTGTCAAAAACTCACTCTAAGTGAAAAGTTAAGCATCGAATCCATTCAAGATCAAGATACTCACCAAAATCAAGGTGATATCTCAAAGTCAAGACTCAAGTGAAGACTCAAGAGAAGTTGCATAGATAGGAGCTTGTACTTTTATTTTCCTTTTGACTATTAACTTTCTTTTTTTTTATGTAAGGATAGGAGCCGCGGCATGGAGCCTCGATGGAACCTCACTTAACTTCCAATTCATCACCTCCTCTCCTTGAACTACATGTGACTTGATTCCCTTATAACCAGGGATATGTGGGATGTCCAAAACCAAGACTCAGTCGCACAGATTTTTTCTTTCAAATAAGAGTTCGGTCAAAATTTGTGACGTATCTACTTCTTTGTCTACAAACACTTCGTGTTTCCAGTCAAAGAGGGGCAAACTGTAGACACGTAATTTTTGACCGAACTTAAATTTCACACCATTTTTAGTGGTTAAATGTTTATTATAAATCTAAATATTTTATTTTATTATCTTATTTTTATTAAATTTATTTTAAAATATTTGAAAACTACAAAAATTTGAATCACATCTTAGGCTAAGTTTTATTTTTCAATTGTTTTAAATAGTAATGAAAAATGAAAAAAAATAATATATGTTTTCTTCTAAATTAGGTTTAATGAATAATCGTATATTACTTTTTTTTAATTATAATTTTAGATAGATTTTTTTAATATTAATTTAGAGTAGTTGACTAATAATTTTATAATTATTTCTACATATTTAATTATTTTTTTTAAATTACCTATCAACTAATCCTTGCCCCACTACTCCTCCCACTCACCTTCACACCCAGTGGCGGAGGCAGCATGTAATGAGGGGGGTCATCCGACCCCCTTCGGCGAAAAATATTACTATTTATACATGGTTAAAATTATTTTTTAGGTATGTATAATAGATGTCGAACCCCCTTCCACTAGTTCGTGTGTTTACTTTTCAGATTTAGAACTCCCTTATTAAATTTTCTGGCTCCGCCACTGCTCACACCCATGTACCCACTCACCCTCACCCCACTTCAATCCACTCACCATCCCTCACACCACTACACCCCACTTCCCCCTATTATGCATGTACAAACACACCCATATGTACTGCACAACAATACTACACACAGACGTACAGAAAAAAGAAGGAAAAAAAATTAGCTAAAAATCCCACACTTCCCAAATACACTCAGACGTACCGGACAAAAAAAAACCAAGAAAAATCAGCAACCAAAAACACCTCCCACTTTATATTTCTTTCACTCACAAATAAAAGTGAGGTCGAGGTTCACTTTCGTGATTTCGAGTTCGTGGTTCCTTATTAGGATTGTCTCCTTTTCGTGAATTGAATTTTCACAAGAGGTACCTTTTAACTTTATTGTATATTTTGTTTTATGGTTATATAATACTTGATTCCAATGTTATGGAGTTTGCTCGAAATTTAGGTGTGTTTAATTTTGACACAATAATATTGAAATATTTCCTATTTATTTCATTGTACATTATTTTCCATTTTGTACCATATGTTGTTATCAATTAAGTACCTCTTGTGTCCAATCAAAATCAACTAAATATCTAAAAAAAAATTATTCTAATAGTTTGTTTAGTCAACTTTATCTAATATTAAAAATGTTTATTTTAGAAAACTTAAGAGATGAAGAGTTACAATTTTTATTTTATTTTAATGTCTTTTGTTATAACTTGCAAGTATACTAAAAATGTAAATGCATCTATATCAAATTTGAATATGAAATAACTTTTTTTATTTGTTTAAGATTTTAGACGTTTATTAATTAAATAGTATTCATGAATATAAATAGTATAAAATAATTTAGTCACTAATAATACGCTTAAGCTTTCTAGAAATAGGTAAGCATTGGGATGGATATATGACCAGTTAAAAGTATTTGTTTCGATTAAGAATGTGGTTACACATCTTTTTCTTCAGACATTAAAATAAACTCAAGGATGCGGTGCCGCACCTTGTCCAATAATATAATTCTATTTCATTAATTTAAAATAACACTTTTAGATAAAGTTAATAAGTGTGATGCAAAGAAGACAGTTGTGTCTCTAAACGTCAAGATCAAGAATGCGGTTACACATCTAGGTTGAGATTAATAAAAATTCAACAATTAAAAAACTAAGCAAACCATGGTCTATGGACACAAATTATCCAAAAATATATCAAGATAAGTATAAGTCAATAAAAACAACCGTGCTAGAACTACGAGACTCGAGGGATGCCAAATACCTTCCCCTCGGTCAATAGAATTCCTTACCCGAATTTCTAGTTCGCAAACCAAAATAAAGGGTCATTTCCTTTTGATTAGGGATTAAAAAAAGGTGAATTGGAACACCATAACTCAATTCCAAGTCGCGACTCTGAAGAAAAATTAAAAAATAATCCCTATTCAATACCATCACTTAAATTGGAAAAACCCTTCCGTCAATCCGAAAAGGGGTGTGACACTCCCTATCACATGGTGTTCGCCAAGGCATGTCACCTTCCGGCGGAATTAGAGCACCAAGCGTATTGGGAAATTAAGAAGTTAAATCTTGACCTCGAGCTGGTGGGCAGAAAGAGAATGGGTCAATTGCATGAACTTGAGGATTTTAGGCTCCATGCTTATGAGAATGCTAATCTATACAAATAGAAGACCAAGAGATGGCATAACAAGAACATAGTTCCTCGCACTTTAACTCCGGGCGAAAAGGTACTACTTTTTAACTCTAGACTTAAGTCATTCCTTGGGAAACTAAGGTATAAATTGAGTGGGCCCTTCGAAGTGGTGAGGATGACACAACATGGTGCTATAGAACTTAAAGGTAAAAATGTCCCGTCGTTCTTCGTGAATGAGCAAAGGGTCAAGCACTACTTTGGAGAAGATGTGGATCGCGATCGAGAAGCTCTTGAGATAAATGATGAATGATCCAAGCTGAGTCGAGCCGCGACATTAAATCGGGCGCTCCACGGGAGGTAACCCGTGCAAGATATGTAATAGGTTGTGAGTTTTGCTTAATTTTGAATTTTTAGCTTAGTTTAAAGTTTATAGGATTTATTGCAGTTTTATTATTCTTATCTCACTAATTTGGTAGGATGTTAATTTAGTTTGATTTATTTGTAATAGTTAGGAACCATAAAGAAAAATACAAAAAGTGGAGTCGTGCACGACCAAAACTAAGGTGTTGGGTGGGACGCAACCCACCATTGTTTTGTGGGAGGCAACCCACCATTGTTTGGTTGATGTGCAGGTTATCGGAGAACAAACCACAAGAAAAGAGAGACAGGCGCACCGGAAAATGGGTGAGAACGCCCAGCCTTGGCCAGGCACAAGTGAGGGGCAGCGCGCCGGGGGGCAATGTTCTGCAGCCCATTTTGGGTGCACTGGTAGCGAGAGGCGCCCCCATCGCATCGGCCCCAACTTTGCAACATCGATGCCAGGCGCAGCGTGCCAGAAGGCAATGTTCTGCAGCCCCTTTTGGGCTCACTAGCATCGCGACGCGCCCCCATCGCGCCAGTCACTTGGCCGAAAATTTTCACAAATTTTTTTGGGACCCACTTCACAACACACCTTAAATCTTCCACCTACCCAAACTCACCTTAGTTTCTCTCTACCCGACCAACTCCCTCAAATTCTCTCCAAATTCCCACAACTTTCTTCATTTTCTTCATCCTTATTCTTCCCCAAATCCCAAATTCCTCCATTAATTCACCCGAAAACCTTATTCTATTCACTTCTCCTCCACACCCAACCCACAAAATTCCAAAGCATATTCAAAACCCATTAAACCCCACCCCTTACCCACTACCCACCGACCCCTCCCCCTTTCTTCCCCAAAATTCTTCTCTTTCTTCTTTTCTTCCATACTTGGGTGTGAAGATGGCTCCTAAGGGAAAAATGTTGCTAGTGGCATGGGTACTAAGTGGAGTAGAAAGGGGGCGGCTTCCGGAAGTTTGAGTTGGGCACCTACCAATTTTTCGGCTCAAAAATTTGGTAAGGAAACGGTAATTCACTATGGATAAGAATGACATGATTGTCAACAAGAATCTAAGTACATGTGCGATGAATATGTCGATAAGGGTCGATTGCTAGAGGAATTTCCTCACATTCACGCTCAAGTACGTGCTTTGGGTCTCCATTATATATTTGTGGATCAAGGCAAGTGTAACATGAGCCTTGTGCGTGAATTTTATGTTAATTGGAATACACATCATGTTAGGTGGAACCAAGGTCTTATTTGTAATAACCGTGTGCAATTTTTGGTGGAAGCATTGAATGAGTTTTTAGCTGCTCCTTATTGTGATCATTCTGGCTTTCAAGCCATGATAGATCAACCCCCTTATCATCATATTAGGCATACTTTGTGTAGGGTAAACTCAGTTTCTAGGTGAGATAGAGTTTGGGACACGGGTCGTCATTCGACTCTTCATTATGCCAATTTGAATTTGGAGGCGTGTATCTAGCTGAAGATTGTGTCTAGCACCTTACTACTGTGCAAGCATACGACCGATGTCACTAGGGAAAGAGTTGTTCTACTAAACCGACTTATGAAGGGGCTGCCAGTGAATGCAAATGTTGTTTTAAGGCAGAACATGCTCAAATTTTGAACGAATAAAAGATGGCACTTTTGTTATGGCAGCCTAATCACAAGGTATCTCCATGCATTGGAAATTGAGGAAGAATTCCATAATGTTTTCCCTCCTCATGCCCCTTATTTGGTGTATTGCTTGGTGGATGTCACAAGAACTAAAGCGCACGATCAGTCTCAAGGGAAATTGTTGTCTACTGTTGATAGGCAAGCCCGGGATGATAGTTGGATGGGTCGAATGTTTAGGATGGCCAAGCTTCAACTGCGGATTGGTGGTCGTCCGGTGACTGAGGACGAAATAGAAACATCGATTGAGTGTTACCTTTTGATGGATAGCGCGATGTATATGTGTCGGATGGGCCCGACATTCCAAGAACCCCTAGATGATGATGATACCACTACTGATGAAGAAGATGGATCGGAGGAGGATGATTCGGATGATGTTGGCCTCGGTGATGATGATATGGATGCGGACGATGGTGCTGGTGATGCAGCCTCAATGGCTGTGGATTTTTTCATGAATGTGGCGACTTGCTGATTTGGAGAATGTGGCCTAGAGGCAGACATGGAGTTAAGTGTGGGGTGGAAGTTGAACTTCATTGTATATAGTTTATTGTTTTATCGAATTTTTTAATTTTTTAAAAGGGTCCCTCGGCTTTTGTTTTCGGTACTTTTCCTGAGGATAGTCTTATTGAACCGACTAGGAATAGTTTGCTTATTATTGTTGAGTCTTAGAGTCGTCATAGGAGTGAGAGTTCCCGGTGATGGATGGATGACGACCGTCTTAAGGGAAAATTAGTCACTATGAGTAGAGAAGGATGAAACCGACCATTTTGGTTACTTTGAAACCATGTATTCATAGTTGGCCAGACGTCATGGGTGGTAACAATTTTTATTGCGATGTTGAGATGGTAACCTTGAAAAAAACATAAGCTTTTTGTTTTGACTCTAAATGAAAAAAAAAATATGGGCTTAATTGTATGGAAACACTGTATGCAATTTATTTGAGCATGCTACAAGTGAATGTTGCCTTATATGTGTTCTGATGCCATGTGTTGTGAGTACTTGCTTAGTTTTCGCATTGAATAACATCTAGAACTTGCCCCAAGTGTGCCTAATGAGTAACTTGTGTAAATTATGGTATATGATTGAGGCATTTCTTTGAATAGCCAAGTTCGAATCTTTTTGTGGGCCTCCAAATGAAATGTCCCTAGTATAGCCCCATTGAGCCATTTATCATTGATTCTATTCTAACCTACTTGATTAAGACGAATCTCTTTTATTGATACCGTTAGTTTTTTATCCCAAAGTAATCCTTAATGCATTACGTTAAGATGAAAAAGTGGAAACAATGGTGAAAGTAGAGAGGGTGAAAAAGCTTGGTTTTGTGGCGAAGAAAAGAAAAGAGGTAGAAGAATGATGCCCTAAGAGTTCCTAAATCTATGATTGACCCTGGTCCATGGTACATTGTGCACTTCGACTAAGGTTTAAAACCTAAGTTGAAGGTGACTAATTCAGAAAGTTCCTTGATGATGGCCCTAATCTTTCCAAGGACATTGTACACCTCAACTCGTGAAAAATACATAAGTTGAGGGTGGCTATTGTTAAGTGATAAAAAATAAGGTGTGTAGAAAATAAGGGCCTAAGTAAAAGAGAGGGCAAGGTTTGAAGTACAAATGGGAAAGTACTCATTGAAGTGTACCAAATGGAAAGATAAAGGGTTGAAAATGTATGTCCGCAAGAAAATCAAAACATGTACATTAGGGAGGATGAGTCACTAATTTAACCTAAAGGTATCCTCCCTTACCTTAAGCGAACATTACAACCAAATATAAGCCCTCTTTATTCTATGAATAGCATTCTGTGAAAGTTAAAGTACACTAAGGGATAGGTTATGGCATGTTAGGATAGGAGGAAACATCATTTGTGAGTGTGAGAGTGTATTTCGAAATATGAGCCTTATGTTGAAATACAATGATGTTTGTGTGAGATAAAGGCATACTTAAAATGGTGAGGGTATACATGACGCATGTTTGGTGCATACTCTTGTTTGGTGTCGTTTCTATTAAGTTGCATTAGCCCGAAATTATTGGAAAAGAGTCATTCATGGAGGCTATAAATTGTTGATTAGTAAACTATCATGATGAACTAAAGTTGTGAATTGTTGCATAAAGTGTGTACCACAAAATCATGATTAAAGATGTTTGGCCGATTATAAAGCGAGGTGATAAGTCCAAAGGGTAAGAGTGTGAGTTGATAATGTAGAGATTGTTCGAGGACTAACAAATGTTTAAGTGTGAGGTGGTGATATTGGGAATATTTATATGCCAAATTATTACGAATTACCCATCTTTAACATAAGTTCAAGAACATTCACTAATCTAATTTACATGTTTTGACTAAGGATTGCGATGATTGCATACTAACACACATGATTAGATATTTTGCAGGGTCCTAAGAAGATTTTTAAATCATGAGAGCAAAGGAATCGAGGATGACAAAATGACGTCAAAAGAAGAGTAGGCGCGGCGCCCCAGCCTTACTGGCGCAGCAAGGGCGTGACGCGCCAGGCCAAAGATACAGAGACCTTTTTTTGGTGCACTGGGAGCGCAATGCGCCAGCTTACCATGTGCGCTGGTGCGCTACCCTAAGGCCTAACTGACGTTTTGGCAAAAATTGGTTTAATTAGGATTCCTTCTGGGGCTAAATTTGGAAACTATTTTCCTAAACTCTATAAATAGAACCGTAGGTTTATTTTGTATAGGTTCGACTTATTTTTGGTGTGCAGGAGCAAGGATTAACATATTTTAATAGGTTTCGATTCTCTAACTCTTTCTTTATTTTGAAAATCGTATTAATAATATTATTGGCCGCTTTTTGAATATTATGAGTGGCTAAACGCCCTTGTTCTAGGCTGTAGCTACGGATGATTGTTGAATGTCAATGGTTTTGAATTAATTCACGGTTATCGCTTAAGTTACTTTTATGTTCTCATTTTAGTATTTCTTGATTGGCCATCATAGAGATAAAACTCTTGTCTATTCTTTAACTCGATAGACTCTTATGTAGATAGACCAAAGGATATAGAAAGCTTGATCTTCCATTAAATTGAGTTGATTTGTGTTTAAGCGTGACGCCCGGAAAAACACCTAGCTTGGTTACGAAATAGGATGAAATATAAATGATCGCCAATTAGGACTGCCTATCCCTGCTCAACGATGTAGTTAGACAACTAATTAGAGTAGACGATTAGAGGTCGGAAGACCATGATCATATAATCAACCCTGTAAATCAGTAACTTGATAACCTAAAGTAGTTCATTACTTGAGATACGATACAAGAAATCCAATACATACTGCAACCCTAGAATTGTCTTTTACTTGTTTAAAACATCAAATTGAAGTCATTCACAGTAGTTACTTTATTTACTAAATTAGTCGTAGTAGTAATAAACAACATTCAAACTCTTTTTAAGATACTTTTATTGAATGTGGAATTAAGATAGTTGGTATAAATTGATCGCAAGTCCCTTGGGTACGATAATCTAGTTCTTTTAAGAGACACTATATTACTTGCGTGACCACGTACACTTGCGTGTGCAATTGAGAGAAACATTGAGATATCAAGGTAGATTGTGTATACCAAAGGTGGATGAGCTCCAAGAGAGGATCGTGCAAAAAGCTCGTAGTTCCAGATATTCAATCTATCCCGGTTCCACAAAGATGTACCATGACTTTAGAGAAGTCTATTGGTGGAATAGTATGAAGAGTAACATTGCAGATTTCGTTGCTAAGTGCCCAAATTGCCAACAAGTCAAGGTAGAACACCAAAGGCCAGGTGGTGTGGCTCAGAACATAGCTCTTCCATAATGAAATTAGGAGATGATTAATATGGACTTCATTAATTGCTTGTCGCGATCTCCCTAGCAACATGATTCGATTTGGGTGATTGTAGCTCGGATGACTAAATAAGCCCATTTCTTGCCGATAAAGACCAAAAATTCAGCAGAAGATTATGCCAGATTATACATCCAATAGATAGTCCGGCTTCATGGCGTCCCTATGACTATCATCTCAGATGGGTGGTGCACAATTCACCGCTCAGTTTTTGAAGTCCTTTCAGAATGGTTTGGGTTAGAAGGTAAACCTTAGTACTACTTTTCATCCTCTGAAGGATGGCCAAGCAGAGTGCGTGATTCATACCCTAGAGGATATGTTGAGGGCATGTGTCTTGGATTTCAAAGGCAATAGGGATGACAACTTGCCTCTCGTAGAGTTTTTGTACAATAATAGTTATCACTCCAGTATCCAGATGGCTCCTTATGAGGCTCTATATAGGCAAAGATGTAGATCTCTTATTAGTTGGTTTGAAGTTGGTGAAGCTGAGTTGATAGGGACAGACTTGGTTCATCACACCATGCAGAAAGTGAAGACTATTCAGGAAAGGTTGAAAACAACGCAAAGTCATCAAAAATCCTATACAGATATTTGAAGGTGAGACTTGGAATTTAAGGTTAATGATTGGGTCTATTTGAAGGTTTCACCTATGAATGGAGTTATGACATTTGGTAAGAAGGGAAAACTCAGATCCCGATACATTGATCCTCATAGGATATCTAAGAGAATAGGCAATATAGCTTATGAGTTGGAGCTACCGTCAGAGTTAGCAGCAGTTCATCCATTATTTCACATCTCTATACTAAAGAAGTGTTTGGGCGATCCTTCACTTTTTATACCTACAGAGAACATTGGTATCAAGAAAAGTCTATCTTATGAGGAGTTCCCATTTAGATTCTTGATCGTCAGGTTTGCAAGTTGAGAACCAAAAAGGTTGCATCTGTCAAGGTCTTGGAGGAATCAGTTTGTCGAAGAAGCAACATGAGAAGCTGAGGAGGATATGAAGACTAGATACCCTTTTTCCTTCTGAATCAATCCCTGATACTAACTCTTTGTAAAGTACTCTTTAAGTCAATATGTTGATTTTATGCTAATTGCGTGTTTTGTTCTTGAGTTAGATTGTTAGACACTTTCCACCCCCCCCCCCATTGTTCTTTGTGATCTCATTTGAAGACGAATGTTCCCAAGGGAGAGATATTGTAACACCTCGAACTTTGAAAAGGCTAAAAGGGGTTCATGCAAGTCACCCATCACTTTTTAGTTTTGGGTCGACTTAAAACGACCATATCTCTCAAAAATAAAAAAAATTAGGTGGCTCATGACCTATAAAATTAATGTTCTTTGAATACTCTTTCCAACGCTGCCAAGTTTGCTTAGTTCTGAGCTCAGAGTAAAAAGTTATACACATTTTAGTGAAGACCTCTTTTTTAAGGCACCTCAATCGTTTTCAGAAGTGTAGTTTGGTTTTTTCCCATCCCTTCTAAGCCTAGCAACGTTTTTGTTCACCCAATTAAGGTAAGAAACAACATTTATTCAATTTTTCGCGTTCTTTAACACTTAAGGAAATTAGAGCAAGGTTCCAAGAGGAGAAAAGGCTAGGTTCAAGCGTTCTTTAAGATTCCAACGGTTGTGGCCAAGAACCTTCGTTCTTTCCATGTATGTAAGTCTTCTCACAATGTTGGACTCGTTCTTCCTCACGCCCTACATCTCAATTTAGTCAAGAAATTATTACATCTAAAGAATCTATTCGTAGTTTCTTGATATTGAATTTGTGTCTTTAACACTTGAAGTTTTGATCCTTTTAGTGCTCCCAAACCCAGTCCTATTACTTTGGGGCCTGGGGTGGTGCGTCAGCAATGTGCCCAAACCCAGTCCCAGTATTTTGGGTCCTGGCACCCTGTGCCATCAGTACGTCAGGGATCGTTGGGTCAATTCTTCCTTGTTTCATCCAGGGCATGTTCCTTTAAGTTGTAGCGACGTTTCCCCTCTCTATATTAGCTCATATAGGCTCCATTTACCTTTTAAAATCCCTACATATCCTTATCACGTGTCTTGGTGTGCATTCAAAACTAAAGTGAGTTTACATGAAAATCTTAAAGGCTCTATTTTCATAAAAAATATAAGAGTTTTCAGTGCTATGCATATCGATCCTGGGCCTGAAAGATAAGTCCATAAGTGTACGTTTAAATACAAGTATGAGGTATGTTTTTGAAAAGTACTTCAGTAAAGTAATGGTCCCTTTCTTTGTAAAGAGTGAATTGAGCATAATTGATATTTATTATTTTGGGAGTAGTATCTAGCACCGAATTGGGTTAGAGTCTTTTATAACTCAAAAGTCTCATAAAACTACGTAGCTAGCGTAGAATATGATAGCATTGATTCGTCATGTGAATCCTTACTGCCTCTGAGAAGGCCTATTAAATGGATCCATAATTACACTATCATATCATCCTATACCCCGGAAAAGTATAGGGTGGCCCTTGCAACATGGGCAAAACGTTGTATCATTGCTAGGCTTATTGTAATGGTTGTCGATTAGACAAACTCCCCACAAGTAAAGTATAATATTTTCATATTGCTTTTATTGCATATCTTATTGTAAATCTTAAATTGGTTTACACTTCATGCTCATGTATTAATTCATTTGAGTTGCTTTCAGTCATTCAGTTAAGTTAATTATTCATTCAACCATATTACATACTCGTAAATTCAATGTACTGATGCCATTCGACATGAATCTTTTATGATGCAGATACAGGTGTTCAGGGTTATAAACAGGCGATTTGTTGAGATGATCTTACACTTGTAGACAGTATTTTGTGAGGCCTACGTGCTCCCGAGAGAGTCCAGTTTCATTTCAGTTTTTAGTAGTATTTAAAGTGTCGTGGGTCTTGTCCCGACATTTATCTTGAAACAGTTAGAGGCTTCATAGACAGATAGAAGTAGATGTTTTCTATTGTTTTCTCAGGATGTTTATTTAACTTATGAACTATGTTAAGTATTTCAAGACTGTGTTTTAAAAACTACCTTGAATGTCTAAATGCTTATTTATTTAAGCTTCCCCGCATCTTTTAAAGTCATGTGAGTTATAGTTAGCCAGGCCAAGGTTCACTTGGGATCAGAAATGGTTCTCGAGTGTCGGTCACGTCCAGGGTGTAGGCTCGGCAACCTTGCCACTGTACAGACCTGGATTCAATTCCCTCCTAGCACATTGTAGAACAATGTTGCTATATGCACTAAATTGTGAACAATGAGTCGTCACATTCATTTGATTAACAGGATTACAAATAGTGCTATTGAGCTCTTTTTTTTTCCTTCTCCTTTCTGGTTATTTGAAAAAAAATAGTGCTACTGAGATTTTTTTTTCCTTCTCCTTTCTGGTTATTTAAATAAATAAGACGTGATAGGGTCGTCTCCTATTGGGATATTTGAATAAGACTTATTTTTTATGCGATAGGGAGGAAGTTCATCCAAACATCTTTTAGCGAAAAATGATATGATAAAAATTATATTGGACCACAATTTCCTTCTCTCACTATCATCCTAGAAAAGTACTGAAACACCTATCAATTCTCACCATATTGTCATTTTTGTAGGACATTTAAAAGATCTAAAATATATGCACCGATAATATAAAGATTTTTTATAACTAGTCTCAAGAAACGTGCGTTGCACGTTTGTCCCTTATCATTTTTATAAAATTTTGTTTTATTTAAAAAAAGTTCAACTATAATATAGAAAATGTTGAAATCAACAATATTAATTTTACCTTTTATATTTTATTCATTAAATAATAAAACACACAAAAGTGAGACATTGCATTTTCCATCAAACTATAATTATATGAAGCTAATTGAGATAATATAGTATCTAATGGTATGAATATGTCGATGAATTTTCTACTTGAAAAAATAATAAATACATGTAAAAGCCTTTGATGAAATTAGCAAAGACATGATGAAGAAATCAATATATTTTTGTAAAACCTGCAAATAAAGCACAATAAATATATATTTATCTCAGCCCCAAACATTCAAAGGTAGGATAACTTATTTAAATTTTGAATATTTACGTATACCAAATTTGATTTAATTCTAGTAATTGATGAAATAACAAATATAAAAATATTTTTCAAAATTTGAGATTAATAAATTACATTGCTCTTTTAATAATACTATTATTTTAAATGAAAAAAAAGAAAGATTTTGATGAACATTAATCTCGATGGTCAATAATTTCCAATACCACGTTGGCCATACATATATCAGTTTTTTTGGTTTCCCACCCGGTATTCGGAGCTCACATTGGAGCTTCAACTAAATTCGAATCACGCTCTACAGGGCTCATTCGGGGTGGCACTCCCAACACGATTTTCTTCATACCCAGGGCTTGAACCCGAAACCTCTAGTTAAGGGTTAAACACTCTCACCAGTACACCACAATCCATGTTGCTACATATATCATTTTTTGACCAGTACCTAAAATGCAATTGGGTCAAAACAAAAATGGCTGGAAGATAGGGAAAATATCACTTATTATATACTTTATACAGTATTGTAACGTAAAGAATAGGAAAGGTTGTGGGAGAAAATTATTAATGCAGAAAAATATTAACATTAATCAACAATAAATAAGGAAATTATATTTAGAAACGTTTTGGACTGTAATTAAGGAGATTATGAATGTCCATGTTCAACCTTAATATATTGAATTTAGAGTGAAGCATTAAAAGTGTTGTTGGAATGAGTTTAGCGGACAGAAGTTAAGAGGACCAACAATTATAGCTCATTAAGAAATATAAAATGGTAAGTTCTATCATCTAATTATGCATTTGGTCTGATTAAGATGTCATTATTTATTTAATTATAAACTATAAAAGTTAGTGAAGGGTATTTTCGTAATCCAACTTTAGATTTATAACCTTCCCACTTTTAGTATAATATGATATATGATATGATATGATGATATGATGATATGATATGATATGATGATGATTTATTGTGTTTTTGTTTATTCAAAACATATCAATTATTGTTCATTATAAATATCTATCGCTACAAAACAATAAAAATACAACAACATTAATTATAGAAATATCGTACCATGCCTCTTAAATATCACAATTTATTTACCGACATTTAATTCAATGTCACAATTTTAAGTATTGAACATTTAGGTTAATATCGGTAAAAAAAAAGTTATCACATTCTTAAAAGTGATTTTATCTTAATCAGAGTTTCATATATCTATATATTAATTTCTTCCCCTGATAAGATTTGACAAATGTAATCATCACACGGTTTTATGGAAAATATTAACTTCAGCACAAGCACATGTTTCATCAACACACACAAAGAAGCATGAATAAAATTGGTAAATCCTAATATTTCTTGTTTATACTCAGATGAAAGGCCTTTATGAAATTATTTTGAGAAAAAACCAAACAGAGATCATTAATTGAGTGATCGATACTACTAAAAATATGAAATTAGCTATGAAATTTATCGATAATCCCTAACTAATTTGTCACTAAAAAGCTCCTAGCTAATTCATGAATTTTCTTATAATTTGTCGTACTAATCCGTAGCTAAATGAAATTAGCATGGAACTTTATTTTTTAGCTATGAAATTTAATCCTTCGTAATTCCATATTTTTTAGTAGACTAATATACTTTTAGACCAGACATAGCTAATCAAGGATGAACGGCAACTTTAAGATCAATACATACCTTAAAAAAATAAAGATGCGGTTAATTTCATAAATAGTCATATAAATATGACTTTTCCCACTAAAATCATCAAACTATGGCTAATTCATTAAAAGTAATCAGAAAATGTCCACTTAATTTACTAACACAAAAGTCATGTTGTCGAAAAATCCAACCTTAAAATATATAGAGTGACTTTTTTCGATGAGTTGTGACTTTTCCGATAAGTTGAGACTTTTTTCAAAGGGTTGTGATTTTTCGATAACTTGTGACTTTTCCAAAGAGTTGTGACTTTTTCAATAAGTTGTGACTTTTCCAAAGTGTTGTGACTTATTCAATAAGTTGTGACTTTTCCAAAGAGTTGTGACTTTTTCATTAAGTTGTGACTTTTCCAAAGTGTTGTGACTTCTCGGAAAGGTCATGATTTTTCATATAAGACACAAAAAATATTTTTTCATACTACTCTTTGTTACTATAAATAGAGGAACTTCCTTTCATTTTCCAACCACAATTTTTTCTAATCTTCGACTCTTCTTCTTCTTCTTGCATTTTAAATTTTTTTGTGTAATTTATTGTCGTTGTGTGAGTTCGAAGTTTAGCGGAATATGAGGTACCACTATTCTGATGAAGTAAGTCGTTCTATCCTAAGAGAATATATTTCATAACTACAAGTACTTGAGGAAAATAATTTAATTTTAATGATATAATAATTATTTTTTTGCTTAATATACACATTAATATGTAATGTTCCAATATATGAAGTTAACATGATGTAGTCTAAATTCATTTGTTTTTGTTAACAATTTCTTTTGTGATGTAGATATATGCTTCTGAATAACTTTTTCCAAAATTTAGAGAATTTTTCACAATTTGTTTTTGATGCTCAAGACAAAAGAATGACTTTATTTATCAATGTTACTTAAGTGATTTAGATTCCCAGAAAGTTTGCTTCAAAATAGTTATTACTATATAAACATTGCGCTTTTTTTTTACTTATTTACTATTTCTTAATATTTTAGTATTTTAGACGAAGAAAAGTTCATATGACTTGTAATAACGCAGTTGAAATTTGTATTGGTTTAATTTTTATTATTTATTTAATAGCTAATTTTATGAGATAAATATTTTAATTAATGCAAATATATATTTATATTTAGGTAGGTATTTGTATTTAAACTAAAGTATTATATATGTCACAAATGTATTATCAAGTTAACGACATCTTCTAACTAGAAATTATATTATTTTAAAATGTTCCGAGTTTTTTTAAAAAAAAAAAATCACAACAAATATGAAAATATGTGAATATATAAAATGTAGTTGTTCTCTTCACATTTTCACAAGACATCTAAACAATTTAACAATACACATGCAAAGCACATCTGGTTAGATGGCAAGAAAAATACAAAACAAATATTGTCTATAAGGTAATATTAGTGAGATAAGACTAATTACATGATTGACCCTCATCAAATTAAAATAAATATATACATAATTGCATTTAACTAATAAAAGTTTTCATTGACCATCTTCATAGGTTTGCATGAATAAGAGATATATATGACGATCTACATTGAACATTCACAAAAGAATCTGCAATATTATTTTTTTGCCAATCTTATTATTCAAATCTTCGCTTAAAGAAGCAATACTATTTACTATAACATATATTTTTGAAATTGGTAATCACGTGCAACGCACGTGTCAGAAAACTAGTATATATATATATAGGCATGCTTTCTTTAGTTAGATTGATATTATAGACTACAATCCAATCTTATAGTTATAATATAATCATTCTTAAGCTACATCAATGTTTAAATACTAATCCTAAACTTTAGGCTCTACAGCCTACATCATCTTTTTATCATAAAGTTTAGTTACTTTTGTCAGACTTGAATCATCATAAACTGTGTTTTAAGTGAAGGAGAGAGACATGACTTGCTAGGAATTGAATCAATAGGCTAAGGGGCATGCCCCGTATCCACTGCAAGAGAATTTGCTCTTTGACACATATATTGCTCTAGTCCTATAACCAAGTGAAAGAAGGGATTCTCTTGCACTAGGGATTCTTCTGCCCATGAATGCTCTTTCGCTTGGTTATAGAACTATAGTGAATCTTCCCTTGTTCTATGGTCGAATTCACTTGGATGAAGAGATAATTAAGGAAATCCTCAGTAGGCTCTCTTTCGATTCAAATGTGTTTTGAAGTCTTGGATGGCATTGATCAACGAACCTTACTTTGTGATGAAGCATCTCAATCATGTCAAGAATAACCAAAATTCTCAAACAAAATATTTTCTTAACGACAACCTTTCCTTCCAATATGGTCTTTCAAAATTGTTTTCCAAAATTCATGCAGATATCACCGAAGTTAAAATAAAGATAGCTTAAGTCAGACAAAAATAACTGAACTTCATGATAAAAAGAACATGTAGGGGGTGGAGCCTTAAGCTTAGGATTAGCATTTAAACATTGACGTAGCTTAAGAATAGTTATATTTCTATAAGATTTGATTGTAGAGTCTAATCTCAATTTAACTAATGAAAGCATGACTATATAGTGAAAACACCGTCTCAAGTAGAAAAGCAAAAAGAGTAAACATAAAGAGTTATATTATTTTTACACATAATATTATTCTATAATCTTTTCATGATACTCCCTATATTCCCTATTAAGTGTAATTTTTTATGCAATATGCACCTATTAAGAAAAATATTTAAGGACATATTTTAAATCAAAATTTTCATTATTGCCCTTTGTGAAATTATAAATATAACTTTGTAAGTAATGAACTCATCTCCTAGAAAATATAAAACTTCAATAAAGGAAAGGGCAAATATGGAAAAAGTTTCAAGCATCTATCTTAAACTTTGAATAACTCAACTATTTTAAACAACGAAAAAAGGTTCAAAAATTCAACTAATGTGGAATAGAATGAGTATATTGTCTCACGTTCTTGAATTAAATCACATTCCTCTTCCAAAAAAAAAAAACAACTTAAGTGTTTTCGAATATTAACTTCTAAAATAGATTGTGATATATTCATGAAAATATGTATAAATATGGGCAGTCTATTTTTAACCCAATCCATTGGTCACCTAGTTCATTTTTTATTTGTTTTAGGGTAAGGGAATAAGAAATGGGGGAAGCGATTACATCGTGAGAGATTGAATTCTCACCATATGAAAATTTATATTGATAATCAACTAAGGTACGAAGCTACTATGATTTCTTTGGATGAGAAATCAAACGCAAAACCTAGTTGTTGGGATTTAAGACATTATTATCATCATATATATTCACAAACTACAATATTACTAGTCCAAGCATTTGTAATTTTTTGCTCTTGTGAGTAGAAGATTATTTAAAAGAAGCAGAGAGATATAAAGTAAGTTTCTTTTGTATTTTTCTATTGTGTATTCATGCGACAAAAACAACTTTAAAAATGAGTTAAATCTGGAATTATTCAGAGGCAAATATTTTTTTCCAAGAAATTTCACATAAGAAAGGATGTTTTAAAACAAAACTCCTTGAACCATATATAATTAAGGATATGAGAGGTGGTACCTTTATTTCTAAAGTCATCAAATGCAGTAGAGCAAGAAAAGATGTCATTGTTAGTAACATTCCAACTAATTTTGAAGACATAAGTTTAATATTCCTCCCAGAAACCTTCTCTTACCTATATCTTATAAAAAAATATTTTGTACAATTATCATTTTATTCTTTTTATTTCAGTTTTACGTAGATTACCGACAACATTTTCAATCCCATATCACCATAAAAGGATAACAGAAATCAGGTCAACCCAAAGGCTATGCTTATGTGGAATTTGTTCGTTAAGAGGCTTAAAAAATACTTTCATAAAATTAATCAAAGCTTCATATGAACGAATTTCACATAAGCATATCACTTGGATTATCTAGATTTGTGTTACCCTGTTTATGGTTACACAAGATGGAAAACATTGTTGCACTTCTTCAGAGGTGAAGTAGTATAATAATCTATCAAAAGTTGAAATGAAAACAATGATAATTCAGTAAAAAAAAAATCACAATCACAAGAGTTGGGTAAGAAAGGATGCTATTTAAAGAATATTAGACTAATGCCTCTACTTTATAAGCTTAGGACTAGTTTTTCATGCATTTATAAGTTTAAAATCATGTGCATTTATGAGTTTAAAATATATAGTTTTACATTAAAAAAAACATATTCAATCTATTGATTATACATAATGTGATGCTACCTCGTTTTATTTCTTAAGATATAGATGATTTAAAAATAAATATTTTACTAAAGATGAATAGATACCTCTTTGTAGATTGGGAAGACTAGATCTTATTTCTGTTACTAAATAATAAATTTAGCATTTACTTTAAATTAAAAGGGCTTTCTTAGATCTAAGGAGAAAATTTGAATTTAGAGAATTTAACTTCATTTTCAACACAAATCAATATACTAAGAAAAAAACTAACTTCATTGTCATGAGTAATCAGCCACTTGATATATATATATATACATATGCTAGACTACTCACCTAGTATTATTTAAACTAATCATATATTCTATTATATGAGAGTTTTTTTCTTTTTTATTTGTTTGTAAAAACAAAATATTATATTAATAAGACTTAATGTGCATCATAACATGAATTGCGGTGGAACCATTGTTTAGTATGTGGGTAGAGGGGGTAGTACAATATGTATTACAAAAGACACAAGTAGTAGATGACTTAGTTAGCCTAAAAAAGAGTTCCCTCTTTGTTTGCTTCCAATTTCTTGGACACAAACAAAGGTGGAACTACCCAGTGCACAAGAGAAAATGATTGTTGATATATTAGACCACCTCCTTAGCTAGAGTGTATGCCACTTGGTTCTCTTCTCGATATCTACGCTGGCTAGGGGGGTTCCCTGGCAGGAAAAATAGTGCCCTGCAGTCATTTAAGATGTTAGATAGAGCAGGAATATATATATGTATGTGTAATGGCATTAACATATTGTCCAGTACAATTTTAGCCCCTGTAATGGGCCACATAGCTTGTTTAGATCGTTCTAGCTTTGAAGATATTCCCCATGAATTCAGCTATCTAATTCCCTTCTGTGTCCCGAATAACTCCACATATGCCTCATTTTCCTAATTCTATATTGGATGATCCGTCCGTGTTTAGTCAATTTTATTTCTTCTACTTTGATTGAGAGTATTGTATGGAAGAACTTAGTGTTGGAGTCACCCTCACTAGACCTATTAACTCTAGATTTTAGTTTCCAAAAATCTTCCTCTAATCTAAGTATAAGGTTGTATTCTTCAATTAGGTCAACCTCCAATTTTGATAGGAAGGAGTTGGAGCTATAATTTGATGATTTTGGATACCCTCAATTCGTTGGAGGAGTCTTTTTAAAAAATAAATAAATAACAAATGTTTCCAAAAGTTTGCTTATTCCAGATGGTAACATTTCATTCAAAAGAAGAGAATATGTTAGATATGTTTGGTCAATTAAGCCAATTGAAGGAGATTTGGTAACTCGGGGTGTAAATTCCACATGTATTCGAAGTGAAATATTTTATTTTTATGCTTAATTTTGTGAGGGAATAATGATATTAGAATGGGACAGTGATCCGTATGCCTACGAGGTAGGTGGTGTACTTGCGCATCTCGATAACTATAAAAACACTTCTCATTTGCTGAAAATTGGTCTAGTCTTTCAAAAATTAGGCTCAATCTATTTTTGTAGCGCTTAATTTAACCACGTGTATTTACTTCCTTATAAACCTATATCAATCATCTCACAGTAACTAATCACATCCCAAAAGTCATTTATGTGAGAATGATAATGGGCCTACCTCCTTTATATGTATTGCTCAGTAGTTTGTTAATATCACCCATATTAGCCAAACAACTTCATGGTTGTTTTTAAGTGTTTTTAAGTTTTCCCTCAAAAGTTTTCGTACATTACGATGTGTATTAACATAAATGATACTAGAAAGTCAATACTTATTAGTAGTACATACCTTGACAATTGCATGGATTACTAGATCAGTTGTTGTAATGTCATCCAACTCCAAGATAGAGTCATCCCATAGGAAAACTAGACCACCAGTGTTTCCCCTCATAGGAACTTGGGCCATTTAATTTAAGGGATATTTGTCTAGAAGGTCTTGGTGGTACTGCATTGTGGTCTCTATAAGGGCAATAAGTGGTGGCCAATGCCAGTCCAAGATAGCCTGGAAATTTCTTCTAAACTCCATCCCATTGCTACCTCAACAATTCAATAGCATTATATTTATTGATCTGATTGTAAGGGGTGGGACTGACAATGGAGGATGACTCGATGCTCTCAAGGTTCCCATTCCCCAAGGTCACATTCATTATGACTACGTTGTTTCCTATGTTTGAAGCAGATGTAGTTCTTATATCAAGAGAGAATTTTAGTAAGGTCGGTAGGCAAATACGGATATATCATTTATGAATTGTTCTTTGAAGATCATCACCTTTACTTCCTTTAAGACAATTATTTTCATCCAAGTTTCCCTCATTATTTCTAGATTGTCTTCTAAGTCTTGAATGTCTACATTTTCCTCCAGCTTTAGGGCTACTTGGGGGGTAGTGATTTAGATCCCTCAATTCTACTTGGGATGACGATGCTACACTACTAGCGGTTGGAACACTTGGACCCTCCTCCATGCTGGTGTGGATTACTTTGGAGAACACTTGGGTGTTTTCTTAAGAAGTCATATAACTGCTCTCCTAGTTAAAGGCCACCTCGGATACCTATGGGGTGGGGGGAAGAATGGTGGGAAAAGAAGATATTCTTGGTTCAATACTAGCCTAATGGGTTTAAAAGTGGGTTCTCCCAAGTGGGGAAGTGGAAAAATGGGATCTAGAGGGATGGATAGGTTCAGAGAAGGGTTGAATAACCGTCGACAACTATAACTGGTTGTTGTACATATCCATTTCTAGCCTCATCCCTTCTGATACTACCTGAGCAAGGAAGGTTTGGTTTTGGACAACTATTGCAATTTTCATATTGTTCTCTGGGGTAGTGAAAGATAGGGCATGACCCTATAATGCCAACTCTATCCATGACTATGGACTGAATTTTGGGGTCGTGGGTAGTTTAAAAAGTGTTCTCCCCTATTGTGACTGGAAATGTTGGGAGAGGGGGGAATGAAAGTGGGAAAGGAATTTGCGAGTTCACGGTGGATAGGGGATTGTTGTTCGTTTGGGTTTGTGTGATATGGGGAAAGAGTGTTTGTCTCATTGAGTTCAATCTTTGTTGGCCTAAAAAGAGAAAGTCTTGGCATTATCTTTGTCTGTTTTAATAATTGTTGCAGTTGTCATTATCTGAGGTTAAAGAGGAGACCATGTGGTTAAGACTCTTTGATGAGGGAGAGATTGTTGATAGTAATAATTTGAGATTATCATTTCATAAGATTTTGAAAAGAATGCTATTGTGTAAAAGTGTAGCTTTAGTAGATTGTGATGGTGACATAGGAGTTACTGCAACAGATAAGGTAGAGGTTCTTTTACGGGGGATACTAGGCAATGGAAGATCCAGAAATTTTATATAATGGGTGCTCAATTATTTTTTGTTTAAAATCGTTGTATAGAATGGGCGCTTAGTTAATATATTTGAATGAATTATTAGATGATGTAGAGAAATAATAATGTTTATCACAAAAGGCAGTAGGTGCTTAAGCACCCATGGTCCATAACATACGTCTGCCACTGATACTAGGCGTGTAGGTTTTTGTTGGTGCCGCCTTGTTTTTTACAATAGTTGTGGCAGAGTTATTTTTGTAACACCCCAAAAAATTCTAAGTTAAGACCCGAACTATTCTTCATATACATGTAAGGTCGTATTGGGTGATTCTTAAATTTTTCTTAGGTGTTAAGGTCAAATCTTTAGTGTGGGAATGGTTTTGGGTATGAATTAAGGTCACAAGAACCCTCTAGCACAAAGTTGAGTTGAAAGCTTCATTATCGATTATGTTTTGACATAAGATTCTACTTAGGTCAACTTCAAATGATCATATCTCCTAGCATATAATGAATTAGGTGGCACATAACCTTTAAATTAAAGGACTTTGAGTCCTCTTTCCAATGTCACCATGTTTACCTTAGTTCGAGTTTGGAGTAAAAAGTTATGGCCACTTTACCAGAGACTGCCATATCAGAGTTTTCTAAGCTTATGAACGACGGATCCTACCTACGGGCCGAAGGTTGAATGATGACCCATCCTATCAAGTCGTCGGAAAAGTACTTGGAGTCAAATATTGGGAACCAATTCCTACAGATCCATCCTACGAGCCGTAAGAACTGCTAAGGGTCATCGTTTGGAACCGTAAATGGACTTTTGAGCCTTAAAAATTCAATATAAATTCCACAGATGGGATCTAGGGTCCGTAGAATAAACCACGGACCATAGATAGACCCATAGAAAGTTTTTCATCAGTTTTAAGAAGGGTAGTTTAGTCTTTTCCCATCCCGTCTAAGTCTAAATGCCGACCCTTTTTCACCTAGTTAAGGGTCTAAACAATGTTAAGACAATCTTTTATATTCTTTAACACTTCAAAGACTTAGAGCAAGGATTCAAGAGGAGAAAAGATAGGGTTTTCAAGCGTTCTTCAAATTTCATCGATTTCTCCAAGAACTTTGCTCTTTCCAGGTATGTAAGGCTATTCATAGTGGAATGAGTTCGCCCTCCAACCCTACATCTCAATTCAGACAATAAAAGTCTAGTCTAGGGTTATACCCTTAGTTTCAAGAATTTTTTATATGAGTTATGTTATTGATTCTGAGTTCTAAGTCCTTGATCACGAGTTGTTGTATATATTATTATACATTGAGATCCTTGTTTAGTTGTATTATTTGAGTATCCTTGAGATAAGTAGTATCGTTGAGTTTTGAGTTCTAAGTATTGAGTTTTTTTCTATATTGTTATTGAGATACTTTAGTTGATTTATTCATTTCTATACTTCAACTGAACCCTATTTTGAGTTATAATTTTTGAGAATCTTTTAAAGCCAATATTTTTGTCTTAAACTAAGTTATAAGAAAGCAAAGAGGAGTCTTAAGAAGGAGTTTGAAAAAAATGATTTGAGAAAGAGTATAAGGGAACTAAATAGTCCCAAAAATGTATCATTTTGTTACATTGAGAAAAGAGAAACTTTGATTTCTAAATGAGTTTATGAGTTCAGAGATATTTCTGAGCAGATACCTCTTTTAAGAGGATAGTTTGAGTAATTATCTCAAACCATAGAAAGAGTATGTTCTATCATTTGAGCATGAGCATATGCATTATTGGGAGTAATATTGAGCAGCGATATGGGGATGAGTTCAGAAAACTGAAAATCCTCATAAACCATGAATGCCAACATGGGTAAAGGGTCATACTTTTTAGATGAATCCTTATTGCTTAGTGGATCCACATAGTTAAGAGGTTCTATACCCCGGCACGATATATGATAGTTCTGGCGGTGTGGGCAAGACGTTATACCATCATGTACCTCATAGTGATGGTTGTCGATTAGAGAATCTCCCAAATAGAGTTAAAAATGTATATTTATTATATAACTTAATATGTTGAGTTTAGAGATGAGTAAGTACTCTTGTAAAGTTTTAATGATTTCACTTCTTTATTTCTTTACATTTAGTTGAGTATATTATATCCATGTTTATTGCAGTCATTTCATTCAGTTATTTGTTATTCAACTATATTACATACTCGTACATTCAGTGCACTGATGTCATTCGACCTACATCTTTTAATAAAGTAGATATTGGTTCTTAGGATCCTCAACAAGAGTCTGTTGAGATCACTCCATCTACTCATCAGTTGTTGAGTAAGACCTCCTTGTTTCTGGAGGACTCATGTTTTATGAGTTGTTAGTAGTAGTTCCCTTGAGGTGTCGTGAGTCTTGTCCCAACACTCATTTTTGTTTAATAGAGTCTTTATAAATAGACAGTTTTGGAGAATCTTTCAGTTTTAGATTTTTTATTTAAAACTTATGTATCATACACAATATATTCAGAGAGTTTTGAGATTTATTATGTTGTTGATTTAACATTTTGATCAGTTTGATGTTTGTGTATTCATGATTTAGTCTTTCGCTTTTAGTTAGCAAGGATTAGGGTTCACTTGGGGCCAGGAATGGCTCCAAGTGCTGGCCACGTCTAGGGTGTAGGCTCGGGTCGTGACAAACTTGGTATTAAAGAACATAGTTCAAGTCTCGTAGGATGTATATGAATCCGTGTCAGTGTGATCTTATTTATGGTTGTGAGGGCCCCACTTCTATAAATGAGGGACTACAGATATTCAAGAAAAGTTTCCCTTCTTGCACTCTAAATCGTGCCATAGAATTGTGTCATAAGGAACTTATTCTAACTCGTGTGTTTCTCAAATCCATTCGACTAACCCTTCATACTCAAGGTAGTTGAAAATAAAAATGCACATGCTAATCGATGAGTTACTCTCAGTAAAAAACTTGAGAAAGTCATGAAACTGCGGAGGGGCTTGATAGAAGCCCGTGAGTGAGCTTAAGTGTTCAGATTCGAAAGAACACGCTTATTCATATGAATCGTGTGTTTGAGCTAAAAGCGAGATGTACTCCAGGACTCTGTTCTCTTAGCCTTGTTTCAAGTGATACCCTTTTATAAGAAGGGAGTGTGTTTTAGAATGATTGGGTAGTATTTCCACCCGGAAGCTAGTATAATTTGAGATATTATGAGTTAGTAGTAGTAGAAAAACCCAGAGTTAGAAGAATGCATTTAGAGGTATAGTAATTTAAGAAAGGGAGATAGTGATGAGGTAAATTATGTTGTTGTAGTCATGCACCCAGTAAGTTATTAATGAGGAGTTTTCCCTTATGGGTAGACCAAGAAGTGATGAGTTTGTGTAGATTTCATGATAAAAGGTAGAGTAATAGTTACTAGTCAGGATGAGTTAGAGTATACTTTAACCAGAAATGAGTGTATGATGAGGTGTTAATGCATTAGTATCGAACAAGTATATGTATTGAATAGAAGAGTCGAGTATTCGAGATGCGACAGATCTAAGCTAAGCTTGTGATTTTTTTTAAAGGAAGGCCACATGGTATTCAGAGGATTATAGAACTAATTAAGTAATGATGTATAGTAAATAGGTAAATAGTACTTAAGTTGTGAAAGTAGTGTGACTGTAATATGTAAGTACGTAGAGTGAGAGATAAAAATTGACTACTTGTCATGAGATCTTAGTGGGTGAGTGTTTCTTAATCTTATTATCTAGTAGTTGTAAGTTAGTATAATAAGCGAGAAATTATATTTATATTCTAGTTTAGTAATAGACACTAATCTTAAATATGAGATGAGTATTGTGATCAAAAGGATGGCAACACAAGGGTGATGATGTTAGTTCGAGATCTGATCTAGTAGGTTTGACATAAATTAGGCGAGAAATTAAGGAGTTACATTTTGATAAGTGTGAGCGGTACAAGTGTGGTATTATGACTCTTACATGAGAGGAGCAAGGGAGTGTAGCTAAGTCATTAGATTAGCAAGGCATTAAGAGGTGTACCTGAGATTATATGTAGTTAGACGAGGTTCCAATTACATTAATGATTTTTCATGTGTGGCTAGATAGTATATTTGAACTGTCAGTAAGGAATAGGCCGATGTAAGCATTATTATTTTCTCCTTAACAGTTAGATGAAACGACCTTATATGCCAATGAGAAGAGATTAAGAGAAGCATCTTAGAAAGAGGTCTTAGAAGGAATCTTAGTACCTGCATACAGAGAGTTCAACAACCATGGGATTAGTATTTTCTGAGTATTAGAGTAGAGCAAATATTGACTAGTTTAGAGATGATGGAATAGATCCACAAATTCAAAGTATCAGCTTCAGACCTAAGGGGCAGATGATAAGATGAGAAATCAAGTCAAGTGTTAAGAATCAGATATTGATGTGTTCAGAAAGAGTTATAGTTTTATATAAAACCATTCATAATCTTATGTATTCCTCAAAGTTTAGTCATTACAACATCATCTTGATGTCTCTAATATCAGAATTGTGTTCATGAGTTGTGCTCATACACTTCAGACAGATTTACATCTATGCTCAGTTCATAGAATGAAGGGTAAAGACTTTAGACCATTGATCTCGATCTTACTCCATAAAGCTATGGATATCAGCCTCATGATATGACCCTATTCATATAAATACTCATATCTTATAGTATGCTTAGTCTTACAATCTTATAATATCCTTTCGATGTTTTTTTTTATTTTTAAGACAATTTTACTTGAGTTTTAGAGTATTTCTCTAAAAAAATTATTATTACATTATTTTGTAATTTCTTATATTTTGTGTTTTCAATATATTGCTCTTGATACACAACGCACTACATGATACTTAAATCTTTCACATTATACATTTTGGTTCCACAAAATTAAGCTTCAGACACACAACTTATTTACTTAAATCATATTGTAACTAGTTGATTTAGTGATGTAATAATGTTTATGATACATGGTTTATACCTACAGACACATAACTTATTTACTTAAATCATATTGTAACTAGTTGATTTAGTGATGTAATAATGTTTATGATACATGGTTTATACCTACAGACACATAACTTATTTACTTAAATCATATTGTAACTAGTTGATTTAGTGATGTAATAATGTTTATGATACATGGTTTATACCTATATGCTTGATACACTGCATATAATATTTATGATACAATGGATATAATGTATATGATACATGTTTCATACCTATGTAATAGTTAAACTTTTGAGACAGTTGATAGTGTAAATTATGTATCATTTAATTAAGCAGTTATGCAGTAGATACTGAATATCTCTTATTTTTAGTTGATACATTCAGAATTTATTTTTATTTATAACAATGTTGGTATCACTAATTGTCTAACAGATACAACATTGGCACATAAATCTTAACAAATTCTTATATTGAGCAGCAACACCCATATATATTATATCAAAATAACCCATGTGAAAACTACAATATATTTGATGTAAATATAAAAGTGAAAAATCTATAAGTGAAAAATTATTCAACATGAACATAAATGTCTTATAAAAAATATGTTTCACTTCTCTTTGGGGAAGAAAGTACAAGTTCTTTTGTTGTGACCTTCTTGTCCACAGTGCCCACAATAATTTGTGTTTGTTGTTATCTTTGCATCTGCGTTTTTTTTTCTTCGCTTCATTGATCTTCCAGACATCCTTTTGTATCTAAAACATTGTCTGGAACCGACCAATCCTCCTTATCTAGCATTGGAACCATTGAAACCTCATAGGTTTTTGCTAATGCATCAGGTAGTAATCAAAGCAATAGGGATGCATATAACATTCTTGCTCTTTAAAACAACAATTGTATCTGTGGAAGGTATCTCGTCTAGTTGAAATCTTCCACAAGTACATACTTTCCGCTCAAGGAAAACAATATATTTCTTTCAGCTTCATAAACTGAGAAAATAAATTTAAACGTTGAAACAACCTGTAAACATTAAAAAGTTACTGATACATTGCATAAAATGCCACTATTTTGTATTTTTTTTCAAGTAATGTTGATGAAATAGCCAAATGATACACCACATCATATACATAAAATATATAGTTATGTATCTTTATACATACCCTTATTTTTTAACATTTAGATGTGTTTACAATCAATACCTCCTAAAATCTTCTCCCCAGTGTATCCTTTGTTTATGAGGCTATATCTCGGTTTTTACAGTTCCAAGAACCAAATAGAATTCTAGCCTCTTCCAAGAATTCTAATATAGACAACAGACGTGCCTCAACAAGGTAGGCATTGATATATTCCACGATGTTTGAAGTCATCGTTCTACCTCTGTTTATTGTTAAATGAGCTCTCGACCACTTATAATACCTAGCATCCTCAAGGTACTCCTTAACTCTATGATCAACTTTTTCCATCTTAGTCATTGATTTATCCAAATCCTCGATAAGCCTTGGCCATACAGTATAGTATATCACTTAAGGTGGTTCTTCTCCTCTTGAAGTTTGTTGAAGTTTGTACAAACATTCTTCCAAAGATGTCATATGCATGCATAATGAGGTACATTTGGAAACACAATGGTTACACTCTTCATAATGCTTTAATTTCTATCTAACACAGCACACCTTTTTTCACTCTCGCCAAACACATTTTTGAATTGTTCAAAGAACCATGTCTATGAACAATCATTTTCTGTGTCTACAACCCCATATGTCAATGGCAATATGCAACCTAATCACAAACCAATACACATGAATTTTTTTAGTATAACAGTTACACTATGTATCAGTTATTAGACAAAAAAAAAAAAAAAACAAGTTCCCTATTACAAAAACGCATACCCGTCTCATCCAGTGTGCTTGCTGATACAAATGTCCCTTTATAAGCTCCATTAAAATGTGCACCGTCGACAACAACTATCGATCTACAGAACTCAAACCCCCTCATCAATGGTCTCAAGGCTATGAACAGATACATTAATTCATATTTCTCCAATTTGTGCATCCTTATATATGAATTTGGATATATAATATTTAGCATGTATATGTATCAAGGCATCTGCCTATAATATCTATCTGATGGTTTGCCCCTTAGCATTTCTACTGTATGTTCCTTAGCACGTCATACTTGCTAGTAAGGTATCTCAATCCCATAGAATTCTCTAACATCCTTAATTACATCTTTCGGCATATGAATTCTCTTACCTTTAGGAGCAGTCACACCACTAACAAATCCGACTGTTTCTTAGACTTTGGTTAGTATCAAATCCCGCAATGGACAAGTATGTTCAATATTGAAATATCTCACGTTGAATACATCCGATTTTTTCCTAGACAAAGCCTTCATACTTCAGTCACAGTCATTCGAAAAGCACACTAACACATAGCAATACAGTTGTTTTGATCATACTAATGCATACACCAGATTCATTTGAAATATATAATGCTACAGTGATTCACAATATCTCAAAGAATGATATATATTAATGTAACATCCATGTCAATTATCACCACAACTATTTGATACATCTTAATTATTAGATTGTTGTATGTGTCATATTCACAGCAATAGCCTGATACACGTTATAGAAATCAGTGATACTCTCACATTAGAGATACAAAATGTATCTGATATATGTTACTTCTTACTCATTTTTTGTATGTATCACATAAAATTCATTACATTTATTTACTACTTTTTCATGCTTAACAGATAGATACATATTCGCTCATAATAACTCATGTCATACTGCCAAAAAATCTTAGAGATACCAGATACAAAATTAATTATACACTATTAACAATTTACAACTAATATATCATGAATATCATATCAATATCAGATAATCATCAAAAACAAAAACAATTATCACCATGATACATCTGCTAATAATAATAATATATCATAAAAGATTAGAAACAGAAATCAAATACTCTCATACCTTTTTTCTATCAGATCTCTTTACTTTGAAATTTAAATTGTGCTCCATTATATATTTCTTCACTATAGCTATGATCATTGCATTATCCTTATATAATTGTCTTGTCTTCACCTCTGTATTCTTTGAATCACTTATGTAATTTGTAACTTCTAGTTCTGGAATATAATATGAATAACAATTTTTTTATTCAACCACAGCAAAAGCTTCAGTATTCTTTTCTGCACCTTCGACACACATAATTTCTCCGGATGTAGCATCAAAGTTATGTCTCTCCACCATTCTTCTCTATTGTATCAATACATAGGGGATACGTTGCAAATTTAGGCTCATTTGTTTCACCTCCAAATACAGTTTTACACCCATGTCGTTCTTAATTTTTCAATGGAGATGAGCTACCTTCTATGATGTATATGATTTTCAAGTATTTCCTAATCACATCAATCTCCAACTTGGCTGAAATAATGGCTTTGAGATTCATAAATGAAATCAATTGTCCAACAACAATTTCATCACTTTTATAACCTTCATAACTCCCCTCGCTACCCAAATTCCTGAATGTCTCAACAAAATCAATATATTCATATTGTATTAGCCAATTTTGTTGAGTAATTTGAATTTTTCACAATTTGGGGCAACAATGACGGCTTGATGGAGATGATGGGAATTTGAATTTTGAAATTGTGAATCTGTTACAGATTGACAATCAATTATGCATGAATCGTGAGAATTAAAATCAACTTTACATTAATTTTCCTTATTAAGCGCAACAGTCAATTTTCGTGATGTATCACACCTAATGTATCTGGACGAAACTTATGTATCCAAATGACTTTTATTTATGAAATTTTTGTAAAATATTAAAGAGTTGGGATAGGTTGTAATTTAGATCTTACACTATGTGATTCCTATAATTTTTACTTTAATAATCGATAATATTGAAAGATAAAAATGACCATTTTCAGTAAAACGAAAATGTGACAATGACAATATGAGAGTTATTTGTTTGACAAAGTCTATGAATGACTCTGTGTAAATTTCTCTTTAATTATCATATCTCTAACCAGAACATTTTTTATAACAAAACCAATGACTGATCATCATAATTAAGCACTAAATTACCTTTGTCACCAGTTAACTTCAATCCAAAATAAAAATTCAGTTCATGTACTGCTGAACACTATATGGATATCTTCATACATATCATTTCCCGAGTGCTAGAATAAATGAAAGACAAATCCTTCTGAAACGAAAGTAAAACAAAGCAATCAAGGTCTATCGCGATACCTTTTTGTCTGGCATTAGTTTGGGACAACAGTGAGCTCGAGATGAGTAAGAATGAACACAAGCTCATCTAAACTATGTTTAATCTGTACAGCTATATGATTTGGGTTCCAAGTCAAGCTTTGAGAAAAACAAGGACCAAATAAATGATTGCTTGCTGCCAAACAGCAGGGGGTTTGGCTCTACAAAGGGCTTCAACTCCCGGAGTCCATTACAAATTTACAGTAGCTTGGTCCAGGATCCCAAGAATGGGAAAACAGCAATTAGCAGTCTCAATACAAATGGAGTTTCTCTCCTTCCGATTCTCTTGCTCAATTTACCATCAGTCAATTGTTTTGGTTCAGCTGGTCTTCGATTAAGGGGCTTTTCCTGCTGTCCTTCCATCCTATGATTGTCTAGTTCATCCCAACCACCAAAATTTTGAGTGCTTCCTGACTTTTTTCTATCTGGTGCACCATTTGAGGACTGATAATCTCTAGCCTTGCCATTTCGAGTATTTTCTCCTTTTCCCATTCTTGTTCCAGGGTTGCTCGCTGCTCTAGCATAGCGTCTTTTCGTTTTCTTGTAATTGGATCGTGGACCTTCATCGGACCATCCCCAGATGGCATCCATCACTAATGAAAGAGCAGACTGTGCCAAAGGAAGTGCTAATGCCATGATAATAGTATTTGTACCTGTTCCAAGTACCACTGACATAATAATAGCTGGAAGCATCCAACCAAAGGCTCTGAGCACCTGCACCAGACCATAAGACAATTATACATACAATAGTCTGCAAAAATGGAGGTTTTATAAGCAAGCCTTAATAAACCAAATTTTCCACCGGTCACAAAAGTACAAGCCAACAGATTAAAACAATCAATATATTTCACATATTTAGATGATCTTTGAAACCTAATGAACAGAAAAGGCTGAAATTTTGTGGTTACCAGGTGATCCCCAGAAATATTTCTACTTTAATCCAGTCTAATATCTCGCATGTAGATAGAAAATGCTAAGTTATGTGATCTCAGTGTCATCATCTTTTCCAGTAGATATGACATAAAAGAGTCAGTTTCTTTAAGTGACGCTTATCTAGATAGAGCAGAAAATATATAAGGTACAGGTGGCAGGGCTGCAAATGAGTTCAATGAAAACTAGCTTTATCAAAAGAAAAAGGGAAAATACATAAGTTGCACCTCAATCTTGTTTGGAGAACTAGGTTAACACGCTTTAACTTTACGGGTGTTTCTTTACCCATACTCTAACTTGAAGTGAAGCTAATACCCCTTTCTTGAAACAAACCCAGATTAATGTACAAGAGTGATATACACGTGTGAAACGTGAGCCACGTGTATAACACCATTTTTAAAATTATTTTTATTATTGTTCATTTTATTTTATTTTTACTTTAGTTTTTCCCTTCTTCCTTCTTCCTTCTTCCTTCTTCCTTCTTTCCCTACTCTTTTTCTCCACATCCATGGCTATAAGTTGCATTTTCATGGCGTAGTTTTTTTCAGTTATCAAATCCATAACACACACAGACTGCCCACAATTCAAAGGGCTTCTCAACAAGATAGACCATTGTATAGAGGAAATCAAGGTCATAGGAATTCAATTTTCCGGTGAAGGTTGTACGGTTTCAATCTCTACTTTTGGATCTTGGATTCTGATTCATAAGGGGTAAGATTTGAGGAAGGTGATTTAATCAGTGTCTTAGAAAGGAAACATAAACATGGTCCACTTTATCGGAAAAAATGGTGCCAGCGAACAACTTTTCTGGCCAACCAAACCCACAGCTAATTTGTCTAAGAAACAAATTTGAACTCCCATTTATAATGTATAATATTAAACCCATTAATCAAATTTATCTACAGAGAAAAAGAGAATGACGTAGATGAGGGAAAAGATAATGAGGGAGATGGTCCGCGTCAGGAAATTCTGGGAAGCAAGAAAGAGAAAAGGGAGAAAAGAATAATAAAGAAAAAAGATAAAAGAAAGAAAAAGGAAATCTAAAATGAAAAATACTAAGAATATATAATTAAGTATAACTAATTGTATATCATCCAATAAGAAGATGACAAATGCACCTTTTGAGCATTTTTAGATGTTATTTTTTCCTTTTCATGCGCTTCCCGAAAGTTGATGACATTTTGTGTTTAATTCCACCTGTTAAGGGGGTATTAATTTCATTTTAGATTAGAATGTGGGGGGAGGGGGATAGGGGGGGTAAAGAAACGCCCTTAAAGTTTAAGTGTGTAGCCGAGTTCTCCAAGCAAGTTTGAGGTGCAATTTATGCATTTTCCAAAAGAAAAAAAGAGTTCAACGACAATTAGGAAGCACGAGGAGCAACTACACCTCTTACCTAGATGGAATTGGCTTAGTCTGGAAGATTTAAGACCCAATAGCAAGCAACTCAACTTAGACATAAAATTGCAGAAAGGAGAAACAAACACTGATGAAAAAACCATGAAACAAATTGGACCCATGTAGAGTCCTATGTTGAGTTATATAGTTGTTCCACATGGGTTATTATCTAAGGGCTTCCACAGCAGTTCAACGGTCTTGAATTACTCCACCAGTTGCCTTAAGGTCTTGGGTTGGATTAGTGGTGGCAAATGGGTGGGTTGAAAATGGGTCAACATAAAATGGGTAATAATTCAACCCGCCCATATTTGATATGGGTAAAAATGGATTGGGTAACAAATGGGTTGGGTAAAATACTAGTTTACCCATATTTACCCATATTTTCATGAGTAAATAGTACTCTACTTCCGAATTCAACATGGAGAAAATATTTTAGTCTTTTTTTAGATGAATTTTTTTGAAAATGCTTCATTTAGTTTTATTGTATCATAAAAGTCAAAAAAAAAATCCTATAACTTTTCAAGATAAAATAAATTTATGTAATAACAAGGGGAAAATATTTTTAATTTCAAAGTAAATGAATATTTGCATTTTAGGACTAAAACATGCTTAATGCACTTTAAGCAATGTCAATAGTATTTATTATCCAATATATAATTAAACAAATAAAAAAATATAATTATAATTAACAAAAGAAATGTAGATTTAAAATATATATTTTTGGAGGGCCAAAGACTTCACCTTTTCAATTATAGAGAAAAATATTTAGTTCTATAGAAGAACATAAAAGGAAGAGAAGTTACAATATTTTTAGTGATATCACGAATTTTGAATGAATAATAGTTAGAAGCTTAACCCATTTGGCTAATCCATATTTTCCCATATTTTACCCATAGTTTACCCATATTTTGAAGAGAGAGAAAAATACTCCTTTTTGGTGTAAAATTTGGTGCAATGGGTTGGAGTTGATTACACCAAAAATAGTGTTGACACCAAATTTGGTGTTTGAGTTGGAGATGCCCAATGTCAATACTAATATAATACATGATTCATTTATTTTACACTATTATTTATTATCCAATATAAAAATTAAACAAATAAAAAAAATATAATTATAATTAACAAAAGAAATGTAGATTTAAAATATATATTTTTGGAGGGCCAAAGACTTCACCTTTTCAATTATAGAGAAAAATATTTAGTTCTATAGAAGAACATAAAAGGAAGAGAAGTTACAATATTTTTAGTGATATCACGAATTTTGAATGAATAATAGTTAGAAGCTTAACCCATTTGGCTAATCCATATTTTACCCATATTTGTATGGGTTGAATATGGGTATCAACCCATATTTTACCCATGTAAAAAGTCACTCACCCAACCCATTAAAATATGGGCGGGTTACCAAAATATGGGCTCATTTTGCCGGCACTAGGTTGGATGCTGAATTCTTTCACCACATAAAAGTTCACGTGTGAACCATAAAATCTGGATGCACGTATAGAAGGGTGTTAAGTCATATGGTTGTTCCACATGAGTTGTTTAAGAGCTTCTAAATCAGTTTATAAAGGTCTTGAACTACTCGAGCTATTGCCTTAGATTTTGAGTCCGAATGCTCAGATTCTCACACATATATAACTGGAGAAACTTTTGTACCAAGCAGGAACTGATCCTGAATATTTTGTTTTACGTTCATCATCTGCATGCCAGTGGCAAGGAAGTGAAAGAACCATAAATTAAGTGTTTAGGCTTTTTACTGAATAGACTAATGCTTTTTAACAAATTCGTCTAACACTTCTCAAGAAACAAAGAAGTCATCTTGTCCATAAATATCAAAGAGAAACTCCGATACATTCTCTTAATTTAGGAAGTCATCTTGCACTATGATGGATCTTATTTACCTGATGACTTTATCTTTTACCTGATTAAATCCCCCCATGTAGTTGTCTTGTATCACCATTTACCACCTTACCAAATTGAAGGATCTTTTTTCTTTGTTATCATTCCACAAAATTCCTTCTGATCATGTCCAACTTATTCTTCACACTGGAAGGCATAGGAAAGAGCAACATAAGGTAAGTTGGCAAGGAATCAAGGACCCTACCCCCCCAGATATAGGTATTGTCTCTTCCAAGTTGCAAGTTTCTTTTCAAATATTTCTTCAATCTTTGCTTTATATTGTTGCTCCTAACGACATGCCCAAAAAAAGGTTGGAAGCTCACCTATTAGACACCCCAAATTCTCACTAGTATGTGCAAGTCATCCTTGTCATTAACAGTAAATAACGAGCTCTTTCACAAGTTGATCTTCAAACTGAGACTGATTCAAACAACAGCAAGATGGCTCTTAAATATCTAAACTTCTCCTTAGCTCCACAAGAAATAAGAATATCACTGGCATATAGTACGTAGGAAACCTTCACTCTATCAAGTCTTGTTGTCCCAGTTTTGAACCATTTAATCCAATTCAAAGTCATCACTCTGTGTAGCATTAGACTGATTCCTTCCATAGAAGGAATGAATAAGAGGAGGATAGAGGATCCCCCTGTCTTAATCCCTACAGTCTTCTAGAGTTCCATTAATAATCACAGATTACATAACAGTGGAAATGCACCATTTAATACAGCCAATCCATTTTTCGCCAAATGCCATATATTTTAACAGATTAAGTAGGTAAAACCAATTCACATATCAAATGCCTTTTCTATGTCCAACTTACATAGATGATAGAATACCACTTCACCATGTCTCCTGCTAACTAAGCATTCAATTGCAATGAGCACTGGGTGCCTTCTTTATATGAAGGCCTTTTGTGTATCTACTACCAAGTACCAAGCATTTCATAACCTTCTTATCTTTCTATCAACAACTTGGAAATGATTTTATAGTAGCTTTCCAATAAGCTAATTGGCCTGAAGTCCTTCAATTCCTCTGCACTTGCCTTCTTAGGGATTAGAGACATAAAAGAGGCATAAAAGCTTCTTTCAAATTTCCCAGAGTGATAGAAGAAATGTACAGCAGCCATACCATCACTTTTCACCACGGACCAACAATGTTTAGGGTCAGGAGCCTTCTCACTTAACAACTTTTAATGATATACTCCACTTCTCTTCTGGAAATGGTCTATGAAGCCATTCACTGTCTTCTGCTGATAATCTGGAACAATTGGCTTGGAAAGAGGGCCTCCAATTTTCATTTTCCCTGCCCAAGTTCTTGTAACTAAGTATCTCCTCATTAATTACTCCATGTTTATCCACCTCTACTCCGCTAACTTTCGGCTTTTCAATCATGATACTCCGTTGATTTTCACCTTTTCAATCACATTAAACCTTTTGTTTGTGTATAACTGTATTTTTTGTCCCCCACTCTTATCCACAAAAATCTAGATCTTTGTCTACATAAAACTTGTTCAAACTTTATCATCTCATGTAATTCCATCATGGTACCAGCCCTCTCTGTTAACTGCTCTTCATTAAGCACCCCGACTTCTTCAATGTCGAGCTTACAGAAGAAAATTTAATAGAAACGCAACCAAATTTAATAGAAGGACAAGAAAATTGTATGCACTGTTAAATGTCAGACGCCGTCTCCTTTCATGGTAATGCCAGAATTTCGTCAGAAGAAGACAGAGAACCTTCCTCTGCAAAAGTAGCTTCTAATCTTCTGCCACTTTCAAGTTCTTCTTCCCCATCATAGCCCCTAGATCGAACCTTTGCATATGTTTCCTACCTAAGAGAAGAAACTTGGTCGACTTCGGATGATAGCTGCTCGGCAATCACCAAAGATTCTGGAGAAATTTTATCACGATTTCGAGTTTTATGTTGGGCTGCTGATAATTCCAGGAGAAAGGGGTCTGATTGAGCCCATTAATATCTGCCGAATGGGTCATTGGAGAGGCATTACCAACCTCACAGAAAATTCTTGTTTTCTGTAATTTTATCCTTTGCTTCTCTGCAATCACCAACGATTCTGGAGAAATTATATCACGATTTCGAGCTTTATGTTGAACTGCTGATAATTCCAAGAGAAAGGTGTCAATGGACAAAATAAAACATGGTTAAATCACCTTTTACTTCGAGGCAATTCGACTCAAACCATTATTCGGCTTTTGCTTTTTCATTTCCATTTGTATTTGCATGTGGACCACATGACTGATTTTGCACCAATTGAAATTTTGAATTAAAGTTGTGGTAGGTGATGTGCTGCGCTGGGAAACCCTCAATGACTTCACTGGTGCGTGGAATTACTGATGCACCTCCCTTTTCAATATCAATTCTTCCACAGGACCTCTGGCCATTACCATCGCTTCGAGAAAAAGATTTTCCATAATAGTTGTACAGCCTTCTCTAAATCCACCTGAATTTTAATTCTGCACTCCCCGTCTTGAAGAAAAATGTACTACTGTGTTTTGGCCGATGAGGATCGAACTTGAATTATCGCCCATTTTAAATGGGCTCTTGTACATGTCTCATCATCTAGACTCACAAACCCCCTACAGTGCTTTCCAATAGCTCTGATAGTGTCTCCCCACAAAATATGTGCCAGGAAGTTGTTCTATCGAATCCATATGTGGTCAACAATATTATTCTTCAAGCATTAGGCAATGTCCAAACAAAAAGATTGGTTGTAAAACCCCTTCATCTCAAAACACTCACTAGAGCCCGAGTTGCTTCATAATTTGATGGAAATTCAATGAGAAATCTTTTACCAACCATCTCCATCACTCCAGGTTCTGCCACCAAGTTCCAGTTCTTCGTAGCCCATATATTAAATCATACGCTCTACCCCAATTTTTATGTGACACTCTTTCCTTTTTAGTCAGTTCTAAAACGAATAACACATTTCTATATTTCGTAATTATTTAACTTTAAAATGCCCATTTTACCTTTAATGAGATCATTTATAGCCACACAAATATCTATGGCTTATTTTAGACCACGAGTTTCAAAAGTCTTATTTTATTTCTTAAACTTCAGACCAAGCCAAGTACCATCACATAAATTAGGACAAAGGAATAAAACATTTTAGACTTAGCTCTATGTTCCTATCTTATTTAGATATTAGGCATTTGCTCATACAACTCTGTTGTTGTACTAATGACCTAATATCCACAACACCCCCTTATCACAGCTAGTATTCAGTCTTCGAGTTAGATCAATTCTGGATTATGGTAGCCCCACATATGATTTGTTATCAACTTTTTTTGTTAACAAGGAAAACCACAGCTGCTACCCTTCGGGTGCACACGGGATATACCCCGGTCCTTTAGTGTAATAACCTGCAAATCATACAGGAGAGGTAAACTGCACTAGGCAAGCACTGTGCGACGAAGTGCAAGCACTGTGCGACGAACTCGACCAAGAAAACATCCAGGCACTGTTATCAAAGGCGAAAAGCGCAAAAAAGCTCTAAGGTCCGTGGGGGCTTTAAGCGCAAAGCGCAAATAAAGCGTAGACTTTAATGAAAAAAGATGCAAAGGGAGAAAAGAATACAAATATGTATGTTTAGTCCAAGACTAATAATTATAAACATGAATGACAAATATATGAACAAAGAAGTTGAATTTTTTTTATGATAAAGTGAAATATCAATTATTTAGTTTCACTTCTTCATAAGAGGCTCATTGACAAGAAAAATTTTGCCTTAGAACCTTGATGACGACACTGAAGTGCACAAAAAGCAAGGCGAAGCACTCAACACGCTTTGAGCCTCACTTCAGGGCTTAAGCGCGCTTAAAGCGCGCCTTTGATAACACTACATGCAGGGGCTTCAAACCTGAGACCCCCATTTGGGAGATCACCTGCTCAACCAACCCTTGCGGGTTTGTTGTCGACTTTCCAAATGGTTTATTATTTCGTTTCTCTGCAAACCTTTGGATCTTCCCTGCAATATCAGCCCATCCTTTGTTCTCCTTGAACTCAGGAACAATAATTTGTCTCTTCCTTCTTCCTTGTACCACAACTATTCTGATGTATCTACCCTGACTGTTCTCATATATGGAGTATTCATATGGCACATAATATGACCAATCCACAAAAGTATATTATGACTAATGTGTATGCTTGTCATGAATCCTCTTCTACTTTCAATCCACCCATACCAGTTGGGACCATCTTCCTCGATATCAAATGACTTCCAACTGGTAGCAAATAGCAAGCTTCTGCCGCGATTAAAAGCACCCTAAGGCCTAAGCAGATCCAGTGAAATTTTACCTCTCAGTTGTGCAGGATCGGAGTTCTCAGGGATATAGGAGAAAATGATCAGGGACTTTGTTATTCCTCTGGATAAAGGTAGTAGTCATCTAGCAGAAGTAAGAGCCATGTTATTTGGTTTGGAATAATAGATATACCAAGGCAATATTCAACTTGGTATAGAGATGGGCTCATTTCTTCTTTCAGAATAATTCAGAGAGCACCTCAAGAGGACGGTCTACTGGTCTAGCAATCAACGAAGTAAAGTGACAACCTTAGGAACCAAGGTTCATATCCCAACAGAAGCAACACCAAGTGGTTTAACTAAGTTTTTTATGTCCATAGACACCTATCCCCTATCAACATTGCAATCCTTGTATATTCAAGCACTAAGGAAACTTAGTTTATGTGAATTCAACAAAATAATTTCTCAACAGAGAAAGTTAATACACTTAGGAGTAGTATAGTTCATAACCAGTTACTCAAAAGATTATAAATCGAGACAGCTATACGGTGAATAACATTGTAGGTACTGCTACTGGTGAAAAATAATACAAAGATTTTTATGCAGAGTTAGCCTACTTCTGTGGGAGTTTTGTCTATACATTTTCTAATCAAGGTTTAGTACTATACAATTTTTGCACATTCTATTCCGCATAAAATAATAAATAAATTCTCACATAAGTTATGTCGGCATGCAGAGTTTAATACATGAAAACAATTTAAACAAACATTGAATTAGCTATACAGAATTTTACACAGGAAACCAAATATTTTACTAGTTACCTATATTAGAAATGAGGAATTTTTACAATGCAAGGCAAACGTTAAGTTAGTTATGCACAATATCATAAAATGGGATTATTTTGTTTTATGCAGCCAACGGCAAGCCCTTAGTCTTGGTCACTCGCAATTCCCAAAAAGTATAAAAATAAGAGATCCTCTTCCTATCTTATTTCTCATCTACTGCAGTTAACTGCCCGGACTCACCCTAAATCAAACCAGATCACTCATCTTCCTTCATCAAAATTTCTATAATTTGAACCTATGCACCTCCCTTCCCATTCAGAAAAATACCAGTCATATTCAACAATTCTGCATCAGAGTTCAGCCTCCTGAACCTTGTGTTCCCAAGCAGTCAGACTATGTCCAATAGCATAAACCTAACAGAGACCAATGGTTGACTTAAAAACTGTAGTTGTACCACAAATCACTAGCTTAACCTACAATTATAATGTTAATAAGAGAAGAAGAGAAGGGTGGAGAAATTTTTTCCAGTCTATAAATAAAGTATTGTGGTTGTTGCATCTATCATTTGTAGGTGGAACCTCATGATCACTTGCATTCAAAGTTTCTTTTCCTATAAAAGCTTGGATAAACTCTGTTTCACATGCAATAATAAATCATTGTTTACATGTTAGCATCATGGGAATGTCACTGGCAGCAAAAAGCAAATCCTTATCGTCAGCTTTACCCAAATGAAACTCCAGAAAAAGCCTAAAATTTGTGACATCTTTTCCACTACAGAAACCACAACACAGTTGCAAGTCGCAACATAGATCTCACGGTGAAACCTTCAAATTATACCCTCGTCTTCTTAAATACTTAATCTTATGCTCTATTGACTTCTATAACTTTTAAGCCAGTGTTATCACAGGAGGAAACCATAAATAAGGTTCAAGATCGGTGGGGGTTAAGGACAAAGTGTAATTGCACTCGCTTTAGTGAGTATAGATACAGCCATTTAGAACCCAGTAACATAGAAATTTGAAAAGAATGTCAGCAGGTGGAGTGGAGCTATACAAACGTAGTGAAACACAGTATATTATTATACTTCACAGATACTGGAAGATACCAATTCTGCACCATATTTTTCTTAATCAAGAATTATGCAACAATAGTTGGAAAAACAGAAAAAAGAATTATGCAACAAGTTTTTCTCACGATTTTGAGTTAATTACGAACTTGGATCAGAATGGGAGTTTGCTCTCAATATAAAGATGTCAAAATTGATTCACCACTTCTCTACATAAAAGCTTTATTCATACTCATGATTATGTCTTTTTAACTTCAATGTGAAATGGCATTAACTTAGTTGCACTCAATATTACAAGAAGGTTTACATTACAAGAAGGTTTATGTTAAAGATTAGCATGTTATAATCCATATCAAATAACAATGGCAGATTCTTTAAAGATCACCAATAATCTAATTTAATAAATTTCTCTGTAATCTTTTATTAGGATTCTATTGCCAGAAATATCAATTCATATCTACACTAACTAATAATCTCACAAGAATCAACTCAAAAGTCTTTAACATGTTGATGTATTTATCTAATAAGAAAAAACAATGACACATTTGAGAAATTAAAGAGTTAAAGTATTTGGTGGAAACCCTAAAAGTGATTACTGATCATAAAGGAGTTATGTAGCATCAAACAGAGTGTGTAGCATATCAGTTCCTTGGTTCCAGCAGTTGATACATAAATTTACCAAACTCAAGTAATTCCCATATCAATTACAGTAAACATCCAAACAGTCGCCTTTAGAGTTCATATAAACAGAGACTCCACAAAATTCAAACTATCACACAATTCCTCAGACACATATTAAGTTTTTTCAATCCTGAAAGGTTGAGTAGTTGTTTGTAGTGGTGAAATTGCTTTAACTTATCAAATTTCTACAAATATAAACGCTTAACCACCAAAAAATTTCCCTTTAATAATGATAAAAAAAATTACCTTCATCACCCAGGAAAAACCAATGGAACCCTCCATACTCCCAAAACCATCAATTCCAGCTTCTTCATCTTCAACATCATACTCATCTCCCCAAGTAGATGGATCACCGGACCACCAAATCCGCTGCTTCGTGGAGCCTCCAAAACCAAACTCTTCTCCCTTATCATTTGCCCTAATTTCATCATCCCAGCTAAAGCCCTGGTAGTCCTTTGGGCGCTTGCTATTGCTGTGCCATCGGCCGCCGGCACCTCCCCGACCGCCGGAGCTGGTAGAGACACAGCGTGTGGGATTTGAAGTAGAATTGTTCAGTGGGAATCTGTAGCGTAAAGAAGAGGATAAGGGATTGAAAAGAGCAGGGGAAGTGAGGAATTGAAGAACTTCACTTCCCATTGAAGTGTGTCATGGTAGTTTAAAGATACGAGTATAAAATAAAAAATAGAGAATCAAACAAGATTTAATTTTTGTATGTTTAGATAATATTAATTTTTTAACTTTAAACTTTGATGAAATATTAACTTGGTGATATTTTCATTTTACTATGCTGTCAAATACTCAAATTTGAAAAATCTAAGATATATTTGTCACTAGGTATTTATTATAATTAAATTACAATTACTGAATTTATGCATTTAATTTTATAAAATTTAAGAAAGATGATATCTATTTTTGTTGAAAACTTTTGTTCAAGTCATTGAGTAAAATAGATCACAATTTATTTATTTTAAATTTGAACCTTTCAAAAATTTAAATGGGAAATAATAATATCCCCATAATTTCAAGTACTTCATATTTGTAATCCAGGGAAGCGGGACATTGAAGATGATATCACATATTGTATTGGTGTGCTGTGGATGAAGTGAAGGCTTGTGTTTGGAGTTTTATGTGATAAAAAGGTATGACAACAACTTAAAGGTAAGTTCTATATAGTGGTGGTTAGACCGATGTTGTACGGGGAAAAGTGATGGTCAGATAAAAACTCTCATGTTCAGAAGATGCATATTGCAGGAATGAGGATGTAGGGATGGATGTGTGAACATTCTAAGAGCAATAAGATTAGGGATAAGGTTGTTCGGGATAAGATAGGAGTGACTACATGGTGAACACGAGAGAAGCAAGATTCTAATGATTTGGACATGTGAAGCAGAGATAGTGTTTGTCGCTATGCACTGCTTCTCCTATTAGTAAATATGAACACCCTATTTCAAATACAGAATTACTCTCAAACTTGATTAAAATAAGGTACTTTTATCAAGAAATACATTGAACCCTCCCTAGGAACTAGGTTAAATAGGTATCACGACCCAAGGGTACCCCCTAGACGTAACAAGGCACATAGAACCCCGAAAGGCGCCATGTAAGCCACTTAGCATATCATAACATAAGCATAGAACAATAACGAGTAAAAACGCATTTCGAGTCCAAAATTTTCATAAAGGAAAGCGAAAGTCTAGACTTGTCTCAATTAACCATCTATTACAATACTTGAGTCAAAATAGGGTCACAGCCCAAAACAACATAATCCGAAAGTGAAAATATAAGAATGAAACTATAATGATTATTCGTCCTCGAATCATGAGGACTCACCAAACAAGCAAGGAGAATGATCAATTCCAAGCTCTAGCCACAATGGGGACCACCCTGAGAACCGGACCCTACACTTGGGGAAAAATGTAGGAAAATATGGGTTAGTACAAAAATGCACTAAGTATGATAGCCATGCACAAAAATCATGAAAACATGCTAAAAGGGACATTTTAGTTGAATGCATGCAATTTGCTAAGTCAAAGCATCATTTTGAAGATAGTGGAAAAGCATAAGTCATAAGCATAATCAACTCATAGATCATCACATCATAAGAGGGACATACCAGAGATACCGTCAAAGCAATACTTGTGCAATGCATGAGTAAGATCCCATAATCTCACCCATACTAAGTAAAGATTCTTAAGTAACCATAGTCCATATTTCATATTCTTGTTCATATTATTTTACTAGTGGGAATAAGCCTTAACCGACATAGACCATGTGAGCTAACATGGAATCTGGTGTCTACCCCACAGCGAAAAGGGTTGTTCTACTTGCCTAAGGTAGAACCATACTCTTAACTTAGGTGGATCCACTAGCTAAAGACCTATTGGGCACATCCTTATGGGATAAGGAGATTGTTACTAGAAACCCGGACTCAACTATGGTAGAATATTTCCATCTCATGAGATACATACTTTTGGGAACCCGAACTCAACTAAAGTAGAAGGAACCCATTTGGAAAGCCGGACTCAACTAGTGTAAAAGCTTCAATCTCATATTCATATCCACTTGTGCTACGCATTAATTCCAATAGATTACATATTTAAGTCTTGACCTAAGTTCATATTCATGGAAGAATGTTTTGACACTCAATCCAACATAAATCATACTATAGGTCATAGATTCAATAGGTGAGAATAGTCTTTCAACCCTAGAATCATAATATTGTGAGAACACCTCTCACATCATACCATATTCATACATAAATGTGTACATGAGGATAATCATCCAACAACACAACAACTAGATCATAAGCACAATCACTTTACTCTCAAAGTGTTCTAAAAGCATGTACATAAACTTCATAATCATGCATAATTCTCATACTTTGCCCTTCAAGGACCATAAATCACAATCCATCAATACATCTAGAATTACTACATTAGGCATGGATGATAACATAATTCAAGTAGTTCAATTACTACATGCATAATTCTATCATATTCTACTTGCATCAATGAATACCCACACTTTGAGATCCAAATTGGAAAAATAGGGGATTTCATGGATTCTTGGAGGATTCAACATAAAACCATATAAAATCATCAATATATCCATAATAAAACATAATTCAATCATTAAAAATGATTTTGAAAGGAATCCATGAGATTGAAGTGAAACCCTAACTTTTGGGATTTCTAGCTTGAAAATTGGGGGTTTTGAAGGGGCTCCATGGATGAATACTATCCATGGATGAAGAGCTACCATACCTTAGCTTTGAATTCCAATGAAATTGAGTGGAAAAACTTGCTCCTTCAAGCCCTAGCTTCAACTTTCTTCTTCTTCTTCCTTGGAGTTCTAGAGAGAGTTTTGGGGGAAAAGTTGGTTTTGATTCGGGAATTTGGAATTATGAAGAAGATGACTTGATTTGGGGGTCTTAAAACTATATATAGTTGGTCTAAATTAATACAAAACGACGTCACTTAATATGAACTTAAAATGGAAAACCCCAAAGTACCCCTTAACAAATCCCAAAAAATAGGTTTCCAGTCATGACCTACGACCCCCTCATACACGGACCATGGTTGGACCTAAGGCCCGTGATGGCAAAGCATGGGTCGGGGTCTAAGACCAGATTCTGCAGGTTCTATCTACGGCCCCTCACCCACGAGGCATGGGGGGACCTACGGGGCGTGAGTGGCTCCTCGTGGGTCACTACCCGGGTATGTTTTTGGTGCATTTCTCAAGGACCCATGGTTGGTCCTTGGGGTTTGAACCTTGTCGTTCTAACACATAAACACTTATTTTACTGTACGGGGAGGTTCATTCAAGGCTCTAACCTTCACTTCAAGCTCTAGTTTAGCCTACTAGTTTCCGAAATGTTACAACAGGTAAAAGAGCTTCTAAGAATTTACAAGGTTTAAAATAATATGATGCATCTCCCATCATAAGGAAAGAGATGTAGAATTTGTCGGAGATCCTCTTCATCTTCACCTAAGAAACATCACTGATCTTACAACCAGACTATGCCAAGTGGCATAGGCATAAGAGTAGTATCAGTACAAATAATACGTACGGGTAGGTATCATCGATAAACTTGAATCCACCATATAATATCATGCAATTAACCAAAGAAATATGAAACTTAGAGACATGATTAGAACCCCCACCCTTCAATCACCGCTTTATCAACATCAGAATTCCTCTACTTTTTCCATTCGTAAGTACAAGTCCACCACTAACTTTATTAACCGATCTACTACTCTCCCTCAGAGTCTCATGTCAATACAATTTAGTTGACCACATGTGAGACTCTTACTAAACTTTCTTGACTCAAATTTCCCTTATCAGATATTTCCTAGACCACCCATGACTGACAATACAGTGTAAGCTAGTGAATAAGCAACATGTCCACTCAATGTCGTGACTTAACATTCACAAATCAGATGATCCATATCATTCAATAAGTCATACCTGAATCATCACACCTTTCAAGTAATCCGGACCACCAAGGATCCTTAAGACTTATCTACAATATTTAACATGTAATTTCGGTCTACTCAAGAACCACTCTAGCATTTAAATACACTAATTCAGTCACTTAAGGACCAACATATAATAAATACAACACAATAAATAAATAAATATGGTTTACTCAGGGAGCCCCACATAAAAAATATTAGTGAACCGGCATAGTACCTGAGTCAATCGTAAGTTAATTGTACCAGTGTGGTATCCTAGTCAACTATATATGGATATCCTTGTACCAAATGTGTACCAAAGCCAACCCTTGCCAACTCTACTATCTAGGCCATTCCACTCTCATATCATATCATAAACTAACCTTTCTATCATATAAGACTTTCTGAATCACTCATTCTACCAACACCAAAATTCCTCTACTATTTTCATTCCTAAATACAAGTCCACTGCTAACTTTGTTAACTGGTTTACTACTCTCCATCAAGCTCTCATAACAATACATTGTCCCTTGACCAATTTAGTTGACCATATTCCTACTAGAGAATTTTTACAAATCCCTAGATATGTCCCAGACCACCCAGACTGACAATACAGTGCAAGCTAGTGAATAAGCGAAACTCTTGGTCAACATCCTGACTTAACATTCACAAATCACATGATCCACAACATTACAATGAGTCATACTTGATTCATCATACCTTTAATGTAACCCGGACCACCAAAGATCCTTAAGACGTCATCTATTGTATTTAACATGCAACCCCGATCTACTCAAGAACCACTCCAACATTTAAATACATCAATTTAGCCACTCATGGACCAACATGTGATAAACATAACAAAATAAATAAAGCAGGTTCATTCATGGAATCTACATACCAAGTGTTAGTGTACCGATGTGGTACACCAAAATTAACCATAATTTAATTGTACCGGCGTGGTATTCGAGCCAACCATATATGGATATCCTTATACCAGGCGTGGTACCCGAGACAACCATGGGATATCTTGTACCGGGCGTGGTACCCGATCCAATTAAGGGATATCTTGTACCAGGCGTGGTACCCGAGCCAACCATGGGATATCTTGTACCAGGTGTGGTACCCGACCTAATTAAGAGATATCTTGTACTATGCGTGGTACCCGAGGCAACCATCAATCACAATCACAAACAAAATGAATAACAAATACACTTATACACCCAAGTAAATACATGTGATTGACAAGTTTTTAACATTCCAAATCATACTGTCATGTTTCCCTGATTATTTATGCAATACTAATGACGCAGTTGACAATCACATATAACATAAATGGAAAACAAATAACTATCACCTATTTGAAAGGATTCTTTTTTGAATGTTTCCTGATCATAATTGGATAGCTCGCAATGCCCTTTCCTAGGATAGCACCCAACAATTATCATAAGGTCAATATTAACTCATTAAGTCTATCCTCGGCCTTAATCACAACTAGCCACATATTCAACCATCCAGACTCCATGCCCAAAGGCCTATGCATGAAGTCCCTCAACAAATTACAAGATATTATATAAGTAAAGACAAGTCTAACTACTCAAGTAAGGAGGCCTAACCTACGTGGGCACCAAACAACTATTGAAGAACTGTGAATAAGAACTTCTAGCTTCGTGGATGTGAATTCTGATAGACGTAGGCCAAAAATTCATCGGTTTTAGCTTTTCTTGCGTTAACATTCCTCCACTCCATGGCTCCCCAACTTATAGATGCTTAAGGGGGGGGGGGGGGGTGGGGGGATTTTTTTTTATT
>NW_006238944.1:1342880-1381955 GCF_000226075.1 Solanum tuberosum | reverse complement strand
GATGCTGAGGGGGGGGGGGGGGTTAGGGTAACTTTCTTTCTATTTTACCAATTAAAAGTGGGAGAAAAAAATATAAGAACTCGCGTGCTATAGAGAATATGCAAGAGATATAACAGTGCTGCCATAACGGGAAGACTTCAACTATGATGGACTGACGTCAGTCCGAATCGATTCAAATTATTAAAAAAATTTCTTGTACCCCAAAATTTTAAATTGGTAATGTATTTTAAGAATTTTTGAAATTCCACATGAGGTGCCTTCGAATAACGACGACATGTTCGTCACACAAGTTCTAAGGTTCATACTATTATTGAAAAAAATCTATAAAAGTCCATTCTTCTTATAAATTTATTTTCATTATAGTGTTCAATTTGTAATAAGATACAAGTTTTTTTTTATTTTCCCTTTAATTTCCTCATTGTTAGCTTCTCTTCACTGCGTATATAGTATGTAACTGGAAATGTTTTGTTTGAATTAATTTTATATTACTTTGTTTTAGTCATGGGAGTCACTAGAATATGATCTTGGATAGAAAAATACTTCGAGTCTCAATAATGCTTGTTGGAGAATGAGAACTGAAACATGGATGAACATGTATTTATAGAAAATTTCACTACATCTTATTGTTAATTTGAGTCAAGTTTGAATTTGAGTATTTAATTGATCAATCGGTGGTGGTTGTTATAGTGATTTGACTATTACTTCATTAAGGTATTAATTATAAGTTTATAAGTCCTTTTTAAATTCTTTTTAGCATTATATATAAGAACAACTTCTGGTATCCTATCAAGTGCCTTAGTGATTTAGGTCGTATTTACATATTCAATCACCATTTATCATAATTTAGCTATGTTTTGAGGATAAACTTATGTATATTTATGTATTTTATGTATAATTGTTGTGATGAACTAATAGATATGATAAAATCAACTTTAGGCTAAAAATAATAAGAAATGACCCAAACGATGGATTGAAATGCAAAACAAAGTGTCCTAGACTAAAACGAAATCAAAAACACAGTAGAAATGGAGTCCACATCGCGGGGCACATGCCACATGATTTCCTTGCATTGCACCTGTTGAGAATTCAGATTAAGTGAACAGATTTTCTTGTAATGAACTTGCAAAGCAGAACTGATAGGCGAGATGAAGCCTGCGACATGGACTCCAGCCTCATCGATGGGCCTCATGTCGTGACCCCCTGTTTGACGGACCAAAATTGATCAAGTAAAGGCACAGTCCAGTCAAAACTAGGATTTCAACCTTGCTATTATAAATAGGTCATTAAGACGGCCTTTTTAGGTGACACATTATAAATATAAGTTAAGGATTACCATTAGAATAAAGTTCTCATCATTCTTAGTTTTTAGGGTTAATTCTGCTTTCATAGAAGATTATTGTGGAACGAACTAGATATTCTTGCAAAAGCTACATTAATCAAAGGTTTATTTAATTTATTTTATATGTATGTTCATTAGTTGTTTAAAGTACTTTTATCAATAATTACATCTAGTTATGAGTAGGTGTTGAAACTTAGGATAGGGATAAGGATAAAAGATTCTTTACATTAAAATCTTCTCATGAAGGGGTGATCGTTGTGTATTAATATTCTTTTGTAAATATTGGATTTTTAATGGTTGCAAACATTAACAACTAGCATGTATTCTAACTTGCTTGACAAAAGAAGTAAAGATTAGAAAAAAAAAGTCATTAATATAGATTTGGGGCTACCAACTTCCATCCAATAGCTTTATCTAGAGATATGATAGCTAACTTGAGGAATATGATGAATGAACAAATTAATTTGACACTCAAGTGTCGACAAGGCTTAAGGGTAATATTTTCTTAATTGGGTCAACAGGATTTAAGAGACTAAGGGGTTGTTTGGTAGATAGATTAATAAAGCAGGGATTAGTAACGCAGGGACTAGTAGTGCAAGAATTAGTAATGCAAGGTTTATTTTTATCAAGTGTTTGGTTCATTGTCACGACCCAGGGGGACCCCCTAGATATAGCATGGCATACAAGACCCCGAGAGGCCTCAGATAAGCCACTTAGTTTTCATAGTCAAGATACTAGAAATATGGTAAGAATTAAAACATTTTTAACAGTATCAAAGTTTCATAAAACGAAGCGAAAGTCTCATACAACTTATCTCAAAAACCATCTACTACAATAGAATCTTGGGACACAACCCTTACAACAATATCCAAACCATAAAATGAAAGAACATAAGAGAAATGGTGGTCAAATCCTCGAATGCTAATGAGAGTTGGGTACGTCAGACCCTACATTAGGATAAGAAATGTAGGCAAGAATGTACTAAATATTATAGCTTGCATAAACATCAACATAAATATAAGAGTTAGACATTATAAGTCATAAGCATAATCAATGCACATAATAGATCATTTCAAAATAAAAGAAATACTTCTTGAAGTAACCTCAAAGCATACTTAGCCAAGACATGGGTAATCCTTCACTAGTTTTACTCATCATGGATGGAAATCTCAAGCAACAATCCAAGCTCATCACCTATCGTAACATTTTTAGATTATCTTTAATAGACATAGGGTATTGCCCCTTGCCTTCCTATAAAGGCTCATGGGTAGTCGCCTCTTGCCTTACATAAAGGATCATGGGTACTCGACTCCATGTCCAACTTATGGGATCATGGGTACTCACCTCCATGCCAAACATCACATGACATGGATACTCGCCTCCATATCATTATATAAGGATCATGAGTACTCGCCTCCATGTCCAATCATCATTATAGGACCATGGGTATTCGTTTCTTGTTCAACATTAAGGAATAAGGGTGGTCGCCTCTTATCATATTCTAATAGTCGCCTCATATCCTTCTCATTTAGAGGTCAGGGGTAATCTCCTCTAGCCTTATCAATTTCTTAGTATTTTAGCCTAGATTCATTTTAGGTGAGAAATCCTTTCAACCTAGAATCATTCAATGTGAGAAAGCCTTTCACATTCATACATAAGTAAATCATGTGGGAACTATCCTTTCCACAACAATCACATCAATAATCAATAATTCATAACACAAGCTACACTCTCAAAGCAATACATCTCATAATCTTCATTCATGTTTCTCTCTCAAAGCAATTCATAATGTATCTTATCCATCCTATAAGAATACATATAACCCATAACTCTCCTTTCATGGGTCTAACCCATTTATATAACATTTTTCTTAGAAACATGGGTTAAGTATGGGTACATGTAAATTCATCCTAAAAACATGTATTAATACTCAATTCATGCATAAACAATCATTACTCAATCAATTGGATCAACATCCATCAATACCCACAACTTATAAGAAAACACCTAACTCATATTGGGGAATTCTACCTTTTCAATTGGGGATTCTAAGGGGATCCATGTATGAAAGGATTACATGGATGAATAAAGCTATCATACCTTGTTATCAAAGCCCACAAGAAATTGGAGAATGGAGACTTGACCTTGAGCCTTAGCTTCAACTTCTCAAGAGAGAAATATTTGGAGAGGAAGAGCTTTGGTCTTCTTTTAGAATTTTAGCAGAAAGAATTGAATGAACAAATTTATGGGTTAAAATGACTTATATAGGGGGTCCTAGATATAGGCAAAATAATGTAGTATCAATATAAAATAATTAGGAAAAGACCCAACTACCCCTAAAACTTAACTACCGACCCTGACCCACGACCCTAGTCGAAGGACCGTGGTCTGACCGATGGTCCATCCTGGTGGTCCGTCGTTTGGGGTCAGAAAGTTGGAATTTGGGGTCTTGGACCACGGATCGTGGTCTGACCTACGGTCCGTTGGTCAAGCCGTGGTTCCTAGACCTTTGGACATGTTTTGGATGCTAGTCCACAGATCTCCACCTACGTTTCGTGGCCCTACTCACGGGTCGTGGTTGGCTCTCGTAGCTGGCACATGCAACTTCTCAAATTTTTCTATTTTGCCCTCTTTCTAATTTGGAGTGTTACATTATCTCCCCTTTGGGATCATTTTCCCTCGAATGAGATTCAAGACACCACAAAACGACAAGGACTTTAATCTAGCAATCCATCATGCATGCAATTTCATCAAAATTCACACCACCAAGGAGGAAACATCGACTCCAAGCTAAAAATACTCAATGCATTATAAGGAAGGTAGGAACTAGACCTAGCAGCCCAATATGCATGTAAATTCTAGATTACTCATATTCAAGGAGGAACTACCATTCCAAGCTAAAAGCATGCTCAACACAATCTCATGGAGCCAATATGCAATTCATACTCAAAAGCATATATTCAAGGAAGATATATCAACTCCAATCTAAAGTATGTTCAATAACTCATCTCATGAAGTCTATAGGCAAGTCATACTCAATGCACAAAAACATGAGGAAAAGCAATCATATAAACTAATTTTCTTTTTAAAACATAAGTTTTTCATGAACATGCATAATATGGAAATCATGGAAGTCATCTAAAACACATGACACCAAAACAAAGAGTAAACTATGAGGAACTCATTACCTCAAGCTAGAGTAGGAGTAGAAAGGAAAAATGAGGATATCAGGACATCATGTCGGCCTTGTCCTCCTAAGTAGCACCCTCAACTAAATGATTCCTCCACAATACTTTCACGGAAGCAGCTTCCTTGTTTCTCAACCCCTTGACCGGGCGGTCTAAAATCTCAATCGAAACTTCCTCATAAGAAAGATTTTCATTAATACCTAAACCTTCTAAGGGTACTATAGATGTCGGATCTCCAACACACTTTTCAACATAGAGACCTGGAAAACCAGATGCACAGATGCCAAATCATTAGGCAAATCAAGCTCATAAGCCACTTTACCAACACGTCTCAAAATATGATATGGACCTACACAACGGGGACTAAGCTTTCCTTTATTCCCAAATCTCTTCTTCTAATATCGGCATAGGACTTTTATCGACTTTGGGCTGCTCTCAACCTCTCATTAATAAGTTAGACCTTTTCCATAGCCTCATGAACTAACTCGGGTCCTATCAAGGCAACTTCACCAACCTCAAACCAACCTATAGGAGATCTACACCTCCTAGCATAAAGAGACTCAAATGGAGCCATATCAATACTCGAATAGTAACTATTGTTATAGGCAAATTCAATCAATGGCAAGTGATCATCCCAATTTCCCTTGAAATCGATGACACATGCTCTCAACATGTCTTCCAAAGTTTGGATAGTTCGTTCCCGCTTGCCCATCGATTTGTGGATGAAAAGTTGTGCTAAGATTAACTTTAGTGCCAAGACCCTATTGGAAAAATTTCCAAAATTGAGAAGTAAATTAAGTACCTCTATCGGAGATAATGGACAAGGGCACTCCATGCAACCTTACCATTTCCCTCAAATATAACTTAACATAGTCTTACGCCGAGTAAGAAACTTTGACAGGAATAAAATGGGCCGATTTCGTCATTCGGTCTACTACTACCCAAATTGAATCATATTGTCGCCGTGTACGAGGTAACCCAACTATGAAGTCCGTATTCAAATATTCCCACTTCCAAGTAGGAATGCTAATGTCTTGGGATAAACCTTCCAATTTCTGATGCTCAACTTTCACTTGTTGTCAATTTGGACACTTAGTCACAAATCCTGCAATATCCTTCTTCATCCTATTCTATCAATAGATATCCCGCAAGTCACGGTACATCTTGGTGTCTCCCGGGTGAATGGAAAACTGAGAACTATGAGCTTCTGATAAGATTTGTTCTTTCAAGTCATCAACATTCGGAACACACAAAGGACCTTGATAACGAAGCACACCACATCACCCTTGGGAGAAAGCCTCAATAGACTTTCTAAGTACCGCTTCTTTCAATTCTACTAAGATCGGATCAAGACATTGCTTAGATTTCTCATCGGTCACAAAAGACGATTCTGAACCATTATGAACCATAACACCACCCTTGGTGGATTCCATCAACCGAACACCCAATCGAGCCAATCTATGTACCTCTTGTACCAATTCTTTCTTATCTTCCTCTATGGACAACACTACCCATTGATAGTCAGCTAAGGGAAACTGCCACAACATTTTCTTTACCGATGTGATAGAGAACACTCATATCATAATCCTTAAGTAACTCAAGCCACCTTCTTTGGTGAAGATTAAGATCCTTCTGATTAAACACATATTGTAGGCACTTGTGGTCAGTGAACACATCTACATGAACACCATACAAATAATGCCTCCATATCTTTAAGGCAAAAACCACCGCCGCTAATTCAAGATCATGGGTAGGATAATTCTTCTCATGAACCTTAAGTTGTCTTGAGTCATAGGCAATAACCTTCCCATTTTGCATAAGCACACATCCTAACCCAACTCTCGAGGCATCACAATAAACAACAAAACCATATGTTCCTTTCGGTAAAGTCAACACCGGAGCGGAGGTAAGTCTATCTTTTAATTTTTGAAAACTCTTTTCACATGTTTCGGACCATATGAAATTGGCCTTCTTTTGAGTCAAAGTTGTCAATAGAGAGGCAATCGAAGAAAACCCCTCAACAAATCTTCTGTAATAACAAGCCAAACCCAATAAATTTCTAATATCTGAAGTAGTTAGAGGTCTAGGCCAACTCTTGACCGCATCCGTCTTCTTAGGATCTACCTCAATATCCTTACTTGAAACAACATGTCCAAGAAAAGCTACGGTTATTAGCCAAAACTCACACTTGCTAAACTTGGAAAAGAGTTGTTGGTCCTTGAGAATTTGCAATACAATCCTCAAATGATCAATATGCTCATTCTCACTTCTTGAATAAATCAATGTATCATCAATGAACACAATTATGAACATATCTAGGTATTGTCTAAACACCCTATTCATCAAATCCATAAATATCGCTAAAGCATTAGTCAAACCAAACGACATCACAAAAAACTCATAATGACCATACCAAGTTCTAAAAGTGTTTTCAGAGTGTCATCATACTTCACCCTCAATTGGTGATAACCCGACCTAAGGTCAATCTTAGAGAAGTAACTCGCTCGTTGGAGTTGGTCAGGCAAATCATCTATTCTTGGAAGAGGATACTTATTCTTAATGGTCACCTTATTCAATTTCCGGTAGTCAATACACATACGACATGAACTACTCATCTTCTTAACAAACAAAACTGGAGCACCCCATGGAGAGATACTCGGCCGGATGAAACCCTTATCCAACAAATCTTTTAATTGCTCATTTAATTCCTTAAGTTCTAACAAAGCCATTCGATAAAGAAGAATAGAGATAGGTTCCGTATTTGGAAGAAGGTCAATACCGAAGTCTATTTCCCTTTTTGGAGGAATACTGGGTAGATCATCGGGGAAAACTTCCGAAAACTCATTAACAATGGGGACCAACTCAAGAATAGGGATTTCAGAATCCATATCCCTCACCCTAACTAGATGGTACATGCAACCCTTAGAAATCATCCTCATAGCTTATAGACAAGAGATAAACTGACTCTTAGGCATAGAATTTGCCCCCTTTCACTCTAGGATAGGCTCATTCGAGAACTGAAACTTGACTACATGGGTTCTACAACCAATAGAAGCATAACAAGAGTGCAGGAAATCCATACCAAGAATAACATCAAAATCTAGTATATCAAGCTCTACCAAATCAACAAGAGTAACTATATGGGATAAGGGGACGGGACACTTTCTATAAACCCTCTCAGCCATAACCGAATCACTAACAGGAGTAGAGACAGAAAAATGATCTAACAACACATCAGGAAGCACATCAAATCTCATAGCCACATATGGAGTCACAAAAGACAAGGTAGCACCGGGATAAAGTAAATCATAAATATCAAGTTGAAATACTTTCAACATACCGATAACCACATCGGGAGAACCCTCTTGTTCACCACGAGTTTGAAGTGCATAGAACTTGTTTTACTTAGGAGCATTAGTACTCGAACCACTTGGATCGGATGAAGGATAGGGTTGAGCCCTACGACAACTATCTCCCTTATTCTTAGCAAATGAAGGACAATTTCTTATCTTGTGGTCCTCTTACCACAACCAAAACAAGCATTGGAACCCGATAGACATTTACCTTCATGGTTTCTTCCACACTTAACACAATTTGGCAATGAAGACCCACTACCATATCCACCTTGAGGCTTAGGGTTAGACACCCACTCTTTGTTGAACTTATGAGCATTGGAGGAACCTTTCCCGGAAGACCTTTGTAGATATCTAGGACAACCATGTCCATTTGACCTTGCATAAAAGAAGTTACCATCACCGCTTCTATCCCTCTTGAACTCCCTAGACCTTTCCTTAAGTTTCTCCTCTTTCATCTATTGGGCATGAACCATAAGGCAAGAAATATCCATGTCATGGACAAGCATAGTCGTACGACACTCTTTCACTACTAATTCCGACATACCCGAAATGAACTTGATCATCCTTGACCTAGAGTCACCAACTATAGAAGGAGCTTATTTAAACAATTGAGTGAACCTCAACGCATCTTCTTTCACACTCATATTGCCTTGTCGGAAATTGATAAACTCAAGCATTTTTGCCTCCCTCATCTCAAGAGAAAAGAACCTATCAAGAAAAGCAGACTTAAACCTTTCCCACTCTAAGGGACCCACATCTACCAGTCTTGCTTCCTTCCATTGGTTAAGACAAATTTGAGCCACACCCTTTAGTTGATAATTGGCTAATTCTACCTTCTCCACCGGAGTCACTCCCATAATAGTCAAGATATTGTAAACCTCATCAATGAACTCTTGAGGATCTTCCTTAACCTTAGAACCATGAAATTCCAGAGGATTCATCATAGTAAAGTCCCTCACTCTAAAGGCCATCGTACCCACATTTGGGTTAACGGGAATCACAACCTCCATTTTGTCTTGGGCCATCACGGCTTGAGCCAACACTTGGAAAGCAGTCCTAAACTCCGCATTAGTCACTTGCTCGGCCAAAGGGTCAACCAGAGCTTAAGGAGCTTGATGAGGAACTCCTTGACCAACTTCTTCTCCCTCAGTCCTTCTAGCAAAAGCTCTTTGAGTAGTCATATCTTGTAGACCATCGGATAGGGATTAGGAGAAAGACCTTATAGAGTTAAACTATATCGCACGACTTAGAGTAGTGAAGAAGTGAAGTTTCCTAAACATCTTGTAGCCTCTCGTTCATAAATGTGGTGCGCTACACACCCATGAACGAGACTCTACTTGACGTGGTTTTGGGACATCTTAAAACCATTCTAAATCTTATGCTCTGATACCAAGTTTGTCACGAGCCAGAAGTACCCCCTAGATGTAACATGGCATACAAGACCCCGAGAGGCCTCATATAAGCCACTTAGCTTTCATAGTTAAGATAATAGAAAAATGGTAAGAATTAAAACATTTTTAACAGTATCAAAGTTTCATTAAACGAAGCAGAAGTCTCATACATCTTGTCTTAAAAATCATCTAGTACAATAAAATCTTGGGACACATCCCATACAACAATATCCAATGCATAAAATGATATAACATAAGATAAATGGTGTCCAAATCCTCGAATGCTATGAGGACTCACCAATCTTCAACCTTGCCTCTACTATGGATCTTAGCCACGGGGATGACAGTCGGGAACGCCGGACCCTACATTTGGATAAGAAATGTAGGAAAAAATATGCGCTAGTACAAGAATGTACTAAATATGATAGCTTGCATAAACATCAACATAAGGAAAAGAGTTAGACAATATAAGTCATAAGCATAATCAATGCACATATTAGATCATTTCAATATGAAAGAAATTCTTCTTGAAGTAACCTCAAAGCATACTTAGCCAAGACATGGGTAATCTTCCACTAATCTTACTCATCATGGATGGCAATCTCAAGCAACAATCCAAGCTCATCACCTATCGTACCATTTTTAGTGTATCTTTTATAGACATGGGGTATCACCTCTTTCCTTCCTATAAAGGCTCATGGTTAGTTGCCTCTTGCCTTACATAAAGGATCATGGGTACTCGTCTCCATGTCCAACTTATGGGATCAGGGGTACTCGCCTCCAAGCCCAACATCACATAACACAGGTACTCGCCTCCATATCATTATATAAGGATCACGGGTACTCGCCTCCATGTCCAATCATCATTATAGGAACGTGGGTAGTCACCTCTTGTTCAACTTTAAGGAATAAGGGTGGTCGCCTCTTATCTTATTCTAAGGAGTATGAGTAGTCACCTCATATCCTTCTCATTTAGAGGTCAAGGGTAATCACCTCTAGCCTCATCAATTACTTAGTCTTTTAGCCTAGATTCATTTTAGGTGATCAATCATTTCAACTTAGAATCATTCAATGTGAGAAAGCCTTTCACATTCATACATAAGCAAATCATGTGGGAACTAACCCTTCCACAACAATAACATCAATAATCAACAAATCATAACACATGTTTCACTCTCAAAGAAATACATCTCATAATATTCATGCATGCTTCACTCTCAAATCAATTCATAATGTATCTAATTCATCCTATAAGAATACATCTAACTCATAAATTCCCATTTCATGGATCAAACCCATTTATATCAAATTCATCTTAGAAACATGGGTTAATCTAGGTACATGTAAATTCATCCTAAAAACATGTATTCTACTCAATTAATGCATAAACAATCACTACCCAATCAATTGGATACATCAAAAACCACAACTTAGAAGAAAATCCTAACTCAAATTAGGGAATTCTACCTTTTCAATTAGGGATTCTTAGGGGCTCCATTGATGAATAAAGCTATCATACATTGTTATCAAATCCCACGAGCAATTGGAGAATGGATACTTGACCTTGAGCCCTAGCTTCACCTCTCTTCTTCAAATTCTACAGAGAGAACTATTTGGAGAGGAAGAGCTTCGGTCTTCTTTTAGAATTTTAGGAGAATGAAATGAATGAAATAATTTAGGGGTTAAAATCACTTATTTAGGGTCCTAGACATAAGCAAAATGATGTAGTATCAATATAAAATAATTAGGTAAAGACCCAACTACCCCTAAAACTTAACTACCGACCCTGACCCACGACCCTGGTCGAAGGACTGTGGTTTGACCGATGGTCCATCCCAGTGGTTCGTCGTTTGGGGTTAGAAAGTTGGAATTTGGGATCTTGGACCACGGACCGTGGTCTGACCGACGGTCTGTTGCTCAGGCCGTGGTTCCTAGACCTTTGGAAAAGTTTTGGGTGCTAGTCCACGGACCCCCACCTACGGTCCGTGCTCCTACCCACGTGCCGTGGTTGGCCCTCGTGGCTGGCACCTGCAACTTCTCAAATTTTGCTATTTTGCCCTCTTTCGAATCCGGGGTGTTACATTCATTGTTTCACACCTCATCTTGTTTTTGGATTAACTATAAAAAGCTTCTATCCAATCATACCCTTGAATTATTTTGTAATTGGGTCAAGGTAGATAATTGTCGGATAATGTTATTTTTGTATGGCCTTCTAACTAACTATGAGAACAATTTTGTTGTCATGTTTGCTCTATTTTCACTTGAATTATTTGAGGATAAATAATTGTCATCTTCATAAATTAATCACTCACAAAATGTCAATTTTCAATTTAAATATATAAACACACACACACACACACACACACGCACGCGCGCGCGCACACACACACACACATATATATATATATATATACATACATAAACAGACACACATTCAATTACGATCACAAGCGTCATGAGTGATATATTCACCTTTTTAATTAGTAAATGCTAAACAACTCATGTTTCAAATTTGTATTGATTTGTAATGGATTTATTTAGTAACAAACAACTCTCTCAAAATAATTTGTAAGCTAGTTTATTTAAATAAATTTACTAGTACATATATAAAACTTAAAATTAAGAAAATAAACAAAATAATTAAAATAATCTGAGGGATATTTTTGTCTTTACATAGACTTATCTGATGATATTATATCCTATGTATTACTTGGACCCCCAAATGGAAGGTATTAGTAATGCATCCTATAATACCATGTAGGATTTATAACTATTCTATGAATTAATTATACATAGGCCCAAATTCCTACAAAACATAGTACTAAATAATACCATACATAATACATGAATTATTTCTTCTAATGCGGCCTAGCAATGATCGTGAGGTGGCACCCTTACTAATCCTCCGGTTGATGAACCATTGAACATAAATAAGACTTAGCTAATTTAAAACAATCCAAAGGTGAAACGATATTTAAATTCAACTAATTTTATATTTATAAATAAAAGCCAATAATTTAATTTAATGCGGAATGAATAAACATCTAAATAAAACTCCAAGAACTGAAAGTCATTGTATGTAAACTTCTAACTAAACCAAATCTAATAGAAATCTCCAAAACTAGAATAACTATAGAGTGTCTCATTGTCTAAAAAGGGATGGACTGATATGAAGATCCATGGTAGCCTAAAATAGAGTGCTCACCCTTGGGTCAAAAATGTGTTGGCACACACACTAGAATTGAGGTTTTGGAAGAGACTATGAACCACGTTGCGTTGAATGTCTCTGTCTCATGTCTACCCAAGAAAGCATAGAAATGAGTCATTCCCCCGTCTAAGTATCGCCTCCACTAGGCTGAATATTGACTCTACCTACCTATTCACTACCCTTGTTAGGCTCAGTAACACCCCTACCAAATATCAATTGCGGGGCCACCTTACCCAAGCTGACTATGATCCTTGCCGAATAAACACTTTTTTTCCTGCTAGAACAATAGCCTAAGAAGGTTGTTGCTGCTGTGGAACTCTCTATCTAGTCTGTCTAAACTTGGGACACCATTTATGAATGTGACCTAGCTAACCACACTCTTAGAAGTTTCAGTCCAAAGTCGGCCTCTTTGCTAAAGTAAACAAAGTAGAATACCCTCTCTTCCTTGATAGTATTGACTGGTCCCAAATGGAACCTTAGATGATACCTACATGGCTGACTGAATAGGGCATCCAGAATAATCCTGAGAAACTAATGCCAAAGAATTGGTCTCTTAATAAAGGACCCACTAAAACCACCTCCCTACCCGACCTTCTTCCCCAATGACAACATAAAAATCCTGCTTCACACCTTCTAAAGTCTAACCATGCTCAACCACTTCCTGAAATTACTTACCCAAAGTTACAATCTGTAGAGTCATAAGTTGATGCCCCACATTCATACCCTTAGCAAACCGTCTGATCCTCTAATCTTCTATGGGCAATAATTACAAAGAATAGCCGGATAAGGAGTGAAAACAAGCCTTATATGTAGGGCTGGGCATAATTTAGCTCAAATCAAAAAAATTGACCAAACTATTTTATTTTTTATTTCGATTTCGATTTAATTGGTTGGTTTCAGTTTTAAATTTTAAAATTTCAGTAACTCGGTTCCATTTTTGGCTTTTAATAAAAAAATATCGGTTAACCGAAAAGCCAAATTTCATTTTCTCCATTACCAATTCCTTCATGTCCAACAAATCCACATAGGTAAGACCAAAACAAAATGTGTTTTTCTACCGAAGTCAAGATCAATGATATCATCAGTTAATTTATTTTTTTACCATGTTTTATTTTTTAAAAGATATCTTATATTCTTTCATAAACAACAAGATTTTAAATATTCTGTACTACTTAGAGTTTAACTGCTTATTTTAGATTCATATAGTTTTAGTTGCATAACTTAAAGTATTTTTTCATTTCATCTTTTTTTCGTAATTTTTTTCATGATTTGCCAATATCTAAATTTTCTAATATGATAAGTGTAAACTGAAAAATCGAACCAAAATAAACTAAACCACACCAAAGTAATTTTAATTCGGTTTTTGTTCTTACTTTTATTAAATTAAACACCGAAAAACTGAAACGATCGAATGCCCACCTCTACTTATATGTTTTGACAAAATAGGTTTCCTTTCTCAATGTTGGAGATCTCATCGCGTCTCCTATCTTGTAGAGTACGAGGAATATACTTCTCCAAAAAGATGGAGTAAAACTACGTCCAAATCAAAGGAAATGAATTGATGGCCCTGCACTCAACCATATTGTACTGTCCCATTTCTTATGAACTTGTTGATAATTATGAAATGACCATTTTGCTCTTTTCTTGAGTGTTTTCATGCTTGGTTTGTATTTCGTGAATGGTTGGTGTGGTTCTCGACACGATCGGGTGTGTGAGGGTCATGTTTGTGAAGGCAGGTTCACTTTCATGAAAGTTAAGGCATGTTCACTATCGCGACCTCTGCGTTAGCGAATGCCTGTTTGCAATCATGACCTTCACATTAGCAAAGGCCAAAAAAAATTGGGGTTTTACGAACAGGGCATCACTTTTGCGACATATGAGACCCCTTTTTGGCCTGTCATTTTGGGATTTTCCCATTTATCTCGTTTTCCCCTTTTTCAATCTTTGGGAGCTTTGGAGAGGCGATTCTTGGGAGCATTTTTATGCAAATTAGTGTGGATAATCTTCTTTTACCAAGTCCATGTTGATTCAATCAATTTTATCATCCAAAACATTCTTAAATATTTATTTCAATGTGAGTTTTGGGGGGTTTTCCCTTAAGTTGAAATTTTGTATTTTCATGATTTGTAGCTCATTTCTTGCTTGTTTTTAATGGGATTTTCAACCACGGCCTCCTCTTAACTTGTAGAAATTGACATTCAACTAAAAATTTGATTTCACCCTTTCAATTTTCGAAGTGATTTTTGGATTAATTTACCTCTAGTTTCAAATCCTACCAATATGGGTATCATTGGACTCCTTTTAATAAACTCTTTGTGTTCTTGATAGTTGAGGATCGTTTCAGTAATTGTGTGGTTAAGGAAGTTCTTCGATAGGGTTGTTCAAGTGAAGTTTCAGCATTGATGTAGGTTTGGCTATCCCTCTTTTAGAATGAGATGAGTAATTAACCTTTCTTTGGAAGTCAACTGTGAAATGAGTAGTAGCATGAGCCTTAGAAGTTGATAAATGTTGACCTCCTTGTTTATTTTTTATGACGCCTATTTGTGATGCTTAACCTGTGCGGAGGCTTGTGTGATATTTGTAATTACTGCAGGAATTTTGTGATATTTGAGTAATTGCACGGGCGAGGGATAGTGTGACCTATTCTTATATTTGAATTTGAGTTTCCCAAGTTAGGGGCTTGAGTTGATTTTTGAACATCTTAAAACAAAAAGAAATGCTTTCTAAGTGGTAAAGATTGAATTCAAATAGTTTTCTCCACTATCTCTTTCATTTGAGTATGGTTCATGACTTGTTAAGTTTGGGAACTTGATACTATTTGAAACCGTTGATGCTAATTTTGCCTTGTGTTGTACATGTTGTGATGCATTCCTACCCAAGAAACATATCATTGTTCATGAAAATATGACAAAGTTATAAAATACTGTCTTTTAAAAAAAAAATTGTGACACCATACTTATATCATTGACCACAAGCAAAGTGGAAAGTTGATGAGATATTGAGATTATGGGATTGGTATATAGATTGTGAGGCCTCCTTAGGTCCTTGTTTGGAAGTTAAATGTCCAGCAAGATCTATACGACAGGTTGTGCGATGACCTTGGTACCACCACATCATCTCATTACACCACATTGACCAGATTTATTGTGTAACTTGTTTATGTAATAATTTAAATATTATGTGTACCCTTATGTGTTTACTTTATTCAGGTCATTCTATATAAATTGGTGGCACCGATGCTGGAATGGGATTTTTTTGCGTGTAGGTGGAAGAGTTTCTTAGTTTATTTCTTACATCTATTTAGTTGCTTATACTCAATCGGTCTAACCTACTGAGTACATGTGGATTATACTCACCCCCTGCTTTTGCTATCCCTTCGATACAGATCCTAGCCATGATGATCCTCATAGCATTTGATTGGATCCAACATATTTCTCTCTTTAAAAGTTATGATGAAATCTTGTTTTTCTAATTGTTGTTAGTCTCCATCTATCATTTTAAGTCTTTAACTTCCTTTTCAAGACTTGAAATGTATTTCAGATTCTAGAATTGTATTAGATGCTCTTTATACTTATGCTACCAGGTTTTGGGAAATTCTTTGTTGTTTTTTTTCACTTGTGGCTTGACTTCCATTCGAGAATCTCATATGTGTTATTTCTTTCAGCTTACACACCATTTTTGGGTTCTCGAAATATGTACCATCATGACCTCAACTTTTGGATCGTGACACATATGCTCTCCACCATAATTTTGCATCCCCCATTAGTTGAAAAGTGACAAAATCTTCCTTATATATCTCAACTGCCACCATTTATAGTACCCCTCGTGACAGTCAATGATAAACGCATAAGTGTCCTTAGACTCAGTATAGTAGAAAATATGAGCCTTCATCTTAGTGAATCTCCAGAATAGATAATTCTCCTCCCTAGGCACCGTTGGTATAGTCACAAGCCTCGAAAATATACCTATCTAAAAAATATCATCCAATCGAGGAACCATCGCTATATTATTCTAAACTCTCAGATTCTAACCCATAAGAATTGTGGGAACTGCAGACGTAGTTCTATGTCACGACCCAGGGGTACCCCTTAGATGTAACATGGCATACAAGACCCCGAGAGGCCTCATATAAGCCTATTATCTTTCATAGTAAAGATAATAGAAAATCGATAAGATCTAAAACATTTCAAACATTGCCAAAGTCTTTATAAAACGAAGCGGAAGTCTAATACACTTGTCTCAAAAACCATCTAATACAATAGAATCTTGGGACACAGCCAATACAACAATATTCAAAATATAAAATGAAAAGAACATAATGAAAATAGTGGTCAAATCCTCGGATGCTATGGGGACTTACCAATCTTCAACCTTGCATGTACTATAGCTCCTAGCCACGGGGATGAGAGTCGGGAACGCCGGACCCTATATTTGGATAAGAAATGTAGGTAAGAGTATACATTAGTACAAAATGTACTAAATATGATAGCTTGCAAACACATTACATAAACAAAAGAGTTAGACAACATAAGTCATAAAGCATAATCAATGCACATAATAGATCATTTCACATATAAGGAGTACTTCTTGAAGTAACCTCAATTCATACTTAGTCAAGACATGGGTGATCCGCCACTAGTCTTACTCATCATAGAAGGCAAACTCAAGCAACAATCCAAGCGCATCACCTATCATAACATATTCTAACTTATCTGTCACGACCCAGGGTACCCCTTAGATGTAACAAGGCACATAGAACCCCGAGAAATTCCATGTGAGCCACTTAGCATATCATAACATAAGAATAGAACAATAAAGAGTAAAACACATTTCAAGTCTTAAAGATTTTTCATAAAAGAAAGTGGAAGTCTAAACTTGTCTCAATTTAGCCATCTATTACAGCATTCGAAGTAAAAAAGGGACACAACCCATACATCATAGTCCGAAAAGGGAATACAAGGAATGAACTACAACGAGATAACATTCGTCCTCGAATCACGAGGACTCACCAACAAGCTTGGAGAATAAGCAAGTCCAAGCTTTAGCCACAATGATGATCACCTTGAGAACCGGACCCTACACTTGGGGAAAATGTAGGAAAAGTAGGGGTTGGTACAAAAATGCACCAAGTATGATAGACATGCATAAAAACATTGAAAACATGCTAAAAGAGACATTTTAGTTCAATACATGCAATTTGCTAAGTTTGAACATCATCATGAAGATAGTGGAAAAGCATAAGTCATAAGAATAGTCAATACATTGATCATCATAACATAAGAGAAACATATCATAAATACCCTCAAATCATACTTGTGCAATGCATGAATTAAGACCCCATAAATCTCACCCACGCTAAGTAAAGCTTCTTGAGTAACCATAGTTCATAGTTCATATTCTTGTCTTGTTGTTGTGGGAATAAGCCTTAACCGACATAGACCATGTGAGCTTAACATGGAATCCGATGTTACCCACACCGAAAAGGGTTGTCCTACTTGCCTAAGGTAGAACCATACTCTTAGCTTTGGTGGATCCACTAGCTAAATAACCTATGAGGGCACATAGTTTATGGGATAAGGATATTTCTACTAGAAACCTGGACTCAACTAAGGTAGAAGGTCTCCATCTCATGAGACATACTTCGGGAACATGGACTCAACTAGTGTAAAAGGTCCCATTGGGAAGCCAGACTCAACTAGTGTGAAAGCTTCCATCTCATATTCAATATCCACTCGATGCTAAGCATTACTTCCCATGGAATACATATTAAGTCATAACTTGATTCATTAAGATAGCTCATTAGATCATGCGTAAGAATAACCTTTCACCATCCATGTCTACATATATATTCAATAGGTGAGAAAGCCTTTCAACCTTAGAATCATCATATTGTGAGAAAACCTTTCTCATCATATCATATTCATACAAAATTTTGTATATGAGAATAACCTTTCAACAACACAACAACTAGATCATAATCATACACACTTCACTCTCAAAGTTCTCTTAAAGCATATAGATACATCTCATAATCATGCATGATATCATAATTTGCCCTTTCAAGGGTCAAAACTCATATCATATCAACACATCTAGAATTCACTACATTAGACATGAATATTAACATAATTTCAAGTAATCCAATTACTACAACCATAATCTCATAATATCATTTTTTCGTCAACAAACCCACATCACAAGATCATAATTGGGAAATAAGGGGATTTCATGGGTTCTTGGGGATTTCAACATACAAACCATAATAAATCATCAATTCAATCATAATATAAAGTAATTCAATCATTAGAATCATTATGACTTTGGAATTAAACCCTAGCTTTTAGAGATTTCTATCTTTGAAATTGGGGTTTTGGAAGGACTCCATGGATGAAGGACTACCATACCTTAGCAATGAAACCCAATGAAATTGGTGTGAAAAATTTGCTTCTTGAACCCTAGCTCCAACTTCCTCCTTCTTTTTCTTTTTCTTCTTCTTCTTCTTCTTAGAGTTTTCTAGAGAGAGAATTTTTTGAGAGGGGATGAACTTTGGGAATTATTTGGGTGTTGTAAAAATATGACTTAATTTGGGTGAATTTGACTTTAAAATGACTTATATAATGACCCTAAACTTACCTAAAATGACTTCACTTTGATTGGACCCAAACCGAAATTTCCCAAAACAACCCTCACTTAAAGTGAGTTTCCCAGGTGCCGCGAGGGGCTCCACGAGCCGTGGTCCCCTCCGTGGACTTGAGGCAGTGTCTAGGTAACTTGTGCCTTTTGTCCACAGGCCCAAGGCAACTTTATGAGGGGATCCACGAGCCGTGGTCCCTCTCGTGGGCCTTGAGGTAGTGGCTAGCCACTTTTAATCCACCCTCACACTCCCAACTCTCCTCTACGAGCCTTCCCATGAGACGTGTCTTCACCAAGAGCCATGGAGTGGCCCGTGAAGAGGAGCTTATTTTGGGCAGATTTTGGGGAGCTCACTACCTAGTCCACCACCGACCACACCACGTGTCGTGGTCCCTACCACGAGTCATGGTCATGGTCGTGGTCACTAGGGTAGTGTCTAGGGGAGAGTGGACTACCTTAGTCCTCTCATTTGGCCCTTGTCCACCTCCTTGACTCTAACCCTCACATTTTATCTCTAGTTTGTCCTACTAATTTCCGAGGTGTTACATTATCTTATAAAGACATGGGGAATCGCCTCTTGTCTCCCTATAACAAAATATGGGTAATAGCCTCTAGCCCTTCTTACATTGGGATCATGGGTAGTCGCCTCTTGTCCCTCTTACTATAGGATCATGGGGAGTTGCCTCTTGTCCAACATACATTAGGATCGTGGGTATTCGCCTCTTGTCCTTTTCATCATGAGACATGGGTACTTGCCTCTTGTCTTTCTATCACATGACATGGGTATAAGCCTCTTGTATTTTACTTAGGATCATGGGTATTCACCTCTAGTCCACTCTAAGGAATATGGGTAATCGCCTCATATTCTTCTCATTAGAGGTCAAGGGTAATCACCTCAAGCCTCATCTCATTCATAGTTCCTAAGGTTAAATTCATTTAGGTGAGCAATCATTTTAACCTAGAATCATTCAATGTGAGAAAACCTTTCACATTCATACATAATCAAATCAAGTGGGAATGATCCCTTCTGCAACAATTACATCAATAATCAACAATTCATAACATATGTTTCACTCTCAAAGTAATCTATATCATAATCATCATATATGCTTCAATCACAAAGCAATTCATAATGTACCTTATTCATCCTATAAGAATACACCTAAACCCATAAATTCCCCTTCCATAGATTAAAACCCATTCACGTCAATTCCATCCTAGAAACATGGGTTAAGCATAGGTACATGGAAATTCATCATGAAAAGCATAGAATCCTCTCAACTCATGCATAAACAATCACAATCCACTCAATTGGATCAACATTCATAAAGACCCACAACTTAGAAGAAAACCCTAACTCAAATTGGGGAATTTTTACTTTTCAATTGGGGAAACTTAGGGGTTCCATGGATGCAAGGATTCCATGGATGAATAAAGCTATCATACCTTGCTATCAAAGCCCACAAACAATTGAGAAATGGAGGCTTGACCTTGAGCCCTAGCTTCAACCCTTCTTCTTCTTCAAGTTCTAAAGAGAGAAAATTTTGGAGAGGATCAACCCAATTTCTTTTGGTGAATTTAAAAGAATGACTCTAATGGGTTGTCTTTGGGTTAAAATAACTTATATAGGGGTACAAGGCATAGGCAAAACGACATTGTATCAATATAAAATAATTAGGAAAAGACCCAACTACCTCTACCATTAACTAGCGAACCCACCATCGACGAACTGTGGACAGTCCTTCCTGCACGACCGTCATTCGTGGTCAAAAAGTTGGAATTTGGGGTTATGGTCCACTGACTTCAACCACAGACTGTGGTCTGACCGACGGTCTGTTGATCAGGCCGTGGTCTCATGGCTTCTGAAAATACTAGGTGCCCAATCCACAGACCACACTTACGGTCCGTGGTCCCATCCATGGGCCATGGTTGGCCTCTGTGGCTGGCACCTGAAATTCCTGAAATATTGTTATGTTGACCGTTTTTGAATCTGAGGTGTTACATTATCTCCCCCTTGGGATCATTGGCCCTCGAATGAGATTCAAGACATCACAAAACGAAAAGGACTCTAAACTAGCAACCCATCATGCATGCAACTTCATCTAAATGCACACAACCAAGGAGGAACTTCGACTCTAAGCTAAACATATCCAAAACATTATAAGGAAGATAGGAACTAGACCTACCATCCCAATATGCATGCATTTCTAAGATTACTCATATCCGGGGAGGAACTACCATCTCCAAGCTAAAAGCATACTCATATCATCACATCAAGAAACTCATATGCAACTCATACTCAAATGCATATATCCAAGGAAGAAACATCAACTCCAAGCTAAAGAATGTTCAACAATACATCTCATGAAGTCTATAGGCAATTCATACTCAATGCACATCAACATGAGGAAATCAATCATATAAACTCATTTTCTTTTAAAATTCATGTTTTTTGTGAACATGCATAAAATAAGGAATCATGGAAATCATCTAAAACACATGACACCAAAACAAAGAATAAATCATGAGGAACTAATTACCTCATGCTAGAGTAAGAGTACAAGGAAAAAGATAAGGATATCGGGACATCATATCGGCCTCGGCCTCCCAAGTAGCACCCTTAACTAAATGATTCCTTCAAAACACTTTCACGGAAGCAACTTTTTTGTTTCTCAACTTCTTGACTTGCTGGTCTAAAATCTCAACCGGAACTTCCTTATAAGAAAGATTCGCCTTCACTCCCAAACCTTCTAAGGGAACTATAGATGTCGGATCTCCAGCACACTTTTTAAACATAGAGACATGGAAAATCGGATGCACCAATGCCAAATCATTAGGCAATTCAAGTTCATAAGCAACCTTACCAATACATCTGAAAATCTTATATGGACCCACATAACGGGGACTAAGCTTCCCTTTCGTACCAAACCTTATTACACCCGTCATGGGTGAGATTTTCAAGTAAATCCAATCATGAACATCAAATTTAAGATCTCTTCTTCTAACATCGGCATAGAAATTTTATCGACTTTGAACTGTTCTCAACCTTTCTCTGATAAGTCGGACTTTCTCCATAGCCTCATGAACTAACTCAGGTCCTATCAATGCAACTTCACCCACCTCAAACAAACCTATAGGAGATCTACACCTCCTACCATAGAGAGCCTCAAATGAGCCATACCAATACTCGAATGGTAACTATTGTTATAAGCAAACTCAATCAATGGCAAATGCTCATCCCAATTACTCTTAAAATCAATGACACATGCTATCACCATATCTTCCAAAGTTTGGACAATGTGCTCTGCTTGAACATCAGTTTGTGGATGAAAAGTCGTGCTAAGCTTAACACGAGTAACAAGACCCTTTTGGAAAGATTTACAAAACTGAGAAGTAAACTGAGTACCTCGATCGGAGATAATGGACAAGGGCACTGCATGCAACCTTACCATTTCCCTCAAATACAACTTAGCATAGTATTTCGCCATATAAAAAGATTTGATGGGAATGAAATGAGCCGATTTTGTCATTCGGTCTACTATTACCCAAATCGAATCATATTGTCGCCGAGTACGAGGCACCCCTTCTATGAAGTCCATATTCAAATCCTCTCACTTGCAAGTAGGAATACTAATGTCTTGGGATAGACCTCTCGGTTTCTAATGTTCAACTTTCACTTGTTGACAATTAAGACACTTGGCCACAAATTCCGCAATATCCTTCTTAATCACATTCCACAAATAGACCTCACGCAAATCATGGTACATCTTGGTGACTCCTGGGTGAAATGAATACCAAGAACTATGGGCTTCTGAAAAGATTTGTTCCCTCAAGTCGTCTACATTAGGGACACACAAACGACCTTGATAATGAAGCACACCATCTCCCCCTTAGGAGAAAGCCTCAACGGACTTTCTTAGCACCGCTCCTTCAGTTCTACTAAGGTCGGATGAAGACATTGCTTAGCTTTCACATCCATCACAAAAGACGATTCTGAACCATTATGAACCATAACAACTACCCTTGGTGGCATCCATTAACCGAACACCCAATCGAGCCAATCTATCTACATCTCATACTAATTCTCTTTTACCCTCTTCTATATGGGAAACACTACCCATTGATAATCGGTAAAGAGCATCTGCCACCATATTTGCCTTACCGGGGTGATAGAGAGCACTCATATCATAATCTTTAAGTAACTCAAGCCATCTTCTTTGGCGAAGATTAAGATCTTTCTGATTAAACACATATTGTAGACTCTTATGGTCAGTGAAAACATCTAGATGAACACCATACAAATAGTGCCTTCAAATCTTTAAGGCAAACACAACTGCTGCCAGTTCCAGATCATGGGTAGGATAATTCTTCTCTTGAACGTTAAGTTGCCTTAAAACATAGGCAATAACCTTCCCATTTTGCATAAGCACACATCGTAACCCAATTCTTGAGGCATCACAATAGACAACAAAACCATTTTTCCCTTTCGGTAAAGTCAACACCGGAGCGGAAGTAAGTCTATCTTTCAATTCTTGAAAACTCTTCTCACATGTTTCAGACCATATGAACTTGGCCTACTTTTGAGTCAAAGTTGTCAATAGAGAGGCAATGGAAAAAAACCCCTCTACAAACATTCTATAGTAACCAACTAATCCCAAGAAACTCCTAATATCCAAAGGGGTTAGAGGTCTAGGCCAACTTTTGACCGCATTTATCTTCTTCGGATCTACATCAATACCCTTACTAGAAACAATATGAACAATAAAAGCTACAGACCTTAGCCAAAACTCACATTTACTAAACTTCGCAAAGAGTTGTTAATCCTTGAGAATTTGCAACACAATCCTCAAATGATTGATATGATCATCCTCACTTCTCGAATAAATCTATATATCATCAATGAACACAATTATGAACATATCAAGGTATTGTCTAAACACCCTATTCTTCAAATCCATAAATGCCGCCGAAGCATTAGTCAAACCAAACGACATCACCAAAAACTCATAATGATGACCATACCGAGTTCGAAAGGTCGTCTTCGGAATATCATCTTCCTTCACCCTCAATTGGTGATAACCCAACATAATATCAATCTTGGAAAAGTAACTCGCTCCTTGGAGTTGGTCAAAAATATCATCTAGTCTTGGAAGAGGATACTTATTCTTAATGGTCTCCTTGTTCAATTGTCGATAGTCAATACACATAAGAAGTGAACTATCTTTCTTCTTAACAAACAAAATGGGAGCACCCCATGGAGATATACTCGACCGGATGAAACCCTTATCCAACAAATCTTTCAATTGCTCCTTTAATTCCTTAAGTTCTAACAGAGTCATTCGGTAAGGAGGAATAGAGATAGGTTGAGTATCTGGGAGAAGGTCAATACCGAAGTCTATTTCCCTTTCTGGAGAAATATTGGGTAGATCATCTGGAAACACATCCGGAAACTCATTAACGATGGGGACCGACTCAAGAGTAGAGGTTTCGAAATCCATATCCCTCACCCTAACTAGATGGTACATGCAACCCTTAGAAATCATCCTCTTCGCTTTAATACAAGAGATAAATTGACTCTTAGGCATATAATTCCCCCCTTCCACTCTAGGATAGACTCATTCGGGAACTAAAACTTGATTACACGAGTTCTACAATCAATAGAATCATAACAAGAGTGCAGCCAATCCATACCAAGGATAACATCAAAATCTAGCATATCAAGCTCTACCAAATCAACAAGAGTAACTCTATGGGACAAGAAGATGTGACATTTTCTATAGACCCTCTTAGCCACAATAGAATCACCAACAGGAGTAGAGACAAAAAAAAGGATCTAACAACACATCAGGAAGCACATCAAATCTCATAGCCACATATGGCGTCACTAAAGATAACGTAGCATCGGGATCAAGTAAAGCATAAACATCAAGTTGAAAAACTTTCAACATACTTGTAACCACATCGGGAGAACCCTCTTGTTCACCACAAGTCTGAAGTGCATAGAACCTATTTTTCTTAGGAGCATTCGAACCAGAACCACTTGGACCAGATGACGGATATGGTTGATCCCTCCGAAGACTATCTCCCTCATTCTTAGCAACTGAAGGACAATATCTTATCTTGTGGTCCATCTTTCCATAACCAAAACAAGCATTGGAACCCGCTAGACATTTACCTTCATGCTTTCTTTCACATTTAGCATAATTTGGCAATGAAAACTCACTACCATTTCCTCCTTGAGGTTTAGGGTTAGACACCCTCTCTTTGTTGAACTTAGGAGCATTGGAGGAACCTTGCTCAGAAAGCCTTTGTCGAAATCTAGGACGACCATGTCCATCAAACCTTGCATGAGAGAAATTATCATCACCGGTTCTAGCTCTCTTCGTCTTCCTAGATTTCTCCTTAAGTTTCTCCTCTTCAATTTGTTGGGAAGGAACCATGAGACGAGAAATATTCATGTCATGGACGAGCATAGTTTTACGACATTCTTTCATCAAAAATTTGGACACACCTGAAATGAACTTGCTCATCATTTCCCTAGAGTCGGCAACTATAGAAGGAGTATACCTTGACAACTGGGTGAACCTCAAAGCATATTATTTCACACTCATGTTCCCTTGTCGGAGATTAATAAACTCAAGAACTTTTGCCTCCCTCATATCAAGAGGAAAGAACCTATCAATGAAGGGAGACTTGAACCTCTCCCACTCTAGGGGACCCGCATCTACCTGTCTTGCTTCCTTTCATTAATTGAACCAAATTTGAGCCACACCTTTAAGTTGATAAGAGGCCAATTCCGCCTTTTCCACCGAAGTCACTCCCATAATAGTTAACACCTTGTAAACCTCATCAATGAACTCTTGAGGATCTTTCTCAACCTTAGAACCAAAGAATTTCGGAGGATTCATCCTAGTAAAGTCCCTCACTCTAGATGTCGTCGTACCCACATTTGGGTTCACGGGGACCACAACCTCGCTATTGTCTTGGGCCGTCACGGCTTGAGCCACAACTTGAAAAGTAGTCATAAACTCCGCATTAGTCACTTGCTCAGCCAAAGGGTCAATCGGAGATTGATAAACTTCAAGGGAAGCTCTTTGACCAAAATTTTCTCCCTCATTCATTCTAGCAAAAGATCTTTGAGTAGTCACATCTTGTAGACCATCGGGTAAGGATTAGGAGAGAGACCTTATAGAGTTAAACTCTATCGCACGACTTAGAGTAATGAAGAAGTAAAATTTCCTAAACATCTTGTAGCCTCTCATTCATAAATATGGCGCACTTCACACTCATGAACAAGACTCTACTTGACGTGGTTTTGAGATATCCTAGAACCATTCTAAACCTTGTGCTCTGATACCAAGTTTGTCACGACGCAGGGGTACCCCCTAGATGTAACATGGCATACAAGACCCTGAGAGGCCTCATATAAGCCACTTAGATTTCATAGTCAAGATAATAAAAATTGATAAGATTTAAAGCATTTCAAACATAGTCAAAGTCTTTATAAAACGAAGCGGAAGTCTAATACACCTGTCTAAAAAAACATATAATACAATAGAATCTTGGGACACAGTCCATACAACAATGTTCAAAGCATAAAATGAAAAGAACATAAGGAAAATAGTGGTCAAATCCTCGGATGCTATGAAGACTAACCAATCTTCAACATTGCCTCTACTATAGCTCCTAGCCATGGGGATGAGAGTCGGGAACATCAGACCTTACATTTGGATAAGAAATATAGGCAAGAGTATGTGTTAATACAAAAATGTACTAAATATGATGCTTGCAAACATATTACATAAACATAAGAGTTAGACATCATAAGTCATAAAGCATAATCAATGCACATAATAGATCATTTGACATATAAGGAGTACTTCTTGAAGTAACCTCAATTCATACTTAGTCAAGACATGGGTAATCCGCCACTAGTCTTACTCATCATGGAAGTAAAACTCAAGCAACAATCCAAGTGCATCACCTATCATAACATATTCTAGCTTATCTTATAAAGACATGGGGAATTGCCTCTTGCCTCCCTATAACGGAACAAGGGTAATCGCTTCTTGCCCTTATTACCTTGGGATCATGTGTAGTTGCCTCTTGTCCCTCTTACTATAGGATCATGGGGAGTCGCCTCTTGTCCAACATACTTTAGGATCGTGGGTATTCGCTTCTTGTCCTTTTCATCATGAGACATTGTACTCGCCTCTTGTCTTTCTATTACATGACATGGGTACTCGCCTTTTGTCTTTTACTTAGGATCATGGGTATTCACCTCTAGTCCACTCTAAGGAATATAGGCAATCGCCTCATATTCTTCTCATTAAAGGTCAAGGGTAATAGCCTCAATCATCATCTTATTCATAATTCCTACGCTTAGATTCATTTTAGGTGAGCAATCCTTTCAACCTAGGATCATTCAATGTGAAAAAGCCTTTCACATTCATACATAAGCAAATCAAGTGGAAATGATCCCTTCCACAACAATTACATCAATAATCCACAATTCATAACATATGCTTCACTCTCAAAGTAATCTATATCATAATCATCATATATGCTCTAATCTCAAAGAAATTCATAATGTACCTTATTCATCCTATAAGACTACACCTAAACCCATAAATTCTCCTTTCATAGATTAAAACCCATTTACATCAATTTCATCCTAGAAACATGGGTTAAGCATGGGTACATGGAAATTCATCATGATAAGCATAGAATCCTCTTAATTCATGCATAAACAATCATAATTCACTCAATTGGATCAATATTCATGAAGACCCACAACTTAGAAGAAAACCCTAACTCAAACTGGGGAATTTCTATTTTTCAATTGGGGAAACTTAGGGGCTCCATGGATGCAAGGATTCCATGGATAAATAAAGTTATCATACCTTGCTATCAAAGCCTACAAACAATTGAGGAATGGAGACTTGACCTTGAGCCCTAGCTTCAACCATTCTTCTTCATCAAGTTCTAGAGAGAGAAATATTTTGGAGAGAATGAACCCAATTTCTTTTGATGAATTTAATAGAATGACTTGAATGGGTTGAATTTGGGGTTAAAATCTCTTATATAGGGATCCTAGGCATAGGCAAAATGACATAGTATCAATATAAAATAATTAGTAAAAGACCCAACTACCCCTACCATTAACTGGCAAACCCACCATTGACGGACCGCAATTGACGGACCGTGGACAGACTGACGGTTCGTCCTGCACGACTATCATTCGTGGTCAGAAAGTTGGAATTTGGGGTCATGGTCCATGGAACCTCAACCACGGACCGTGGTCTGGCCAACGGTCCGTTGGTGAGGCAGTGGTCTCATGGCTTCTGAACATACTGGGCGCCCAATCCATAGACCACACCTACGGTCCTTGTTTGGCCTCTGTGGCTGGCACCTGAAATTCCCAAAAAATTGCTATGTTGACCGTTCTCGAATCCGAGGTGTTACATTCCATCACTTGCTAGATAGCCTTGTAATGTTATTACCTGAGCTATTATCTCTGAAGAAGCCGAAGCTCATGCCATTGGCTCTCAAACCGGTACCTCTACTTCCTAAGCTATGGCCTTAAGAGCCTTCTGAAGTGTACTCAGTAGCAGGAGCTCTAAACCCGACTGGGATTGCTTCTCTATCCTTAACTCTAGCTCCTCATCTGGTCAATTCTTTATTGTGAGTCACGACAACAACAACTAGCACAGAAGATCGTCTCTAGCCTAACCTAATTTTGTTCTGACCATCTGTGAGAGAAAAGAGATAAAGAGCGTTAGATACCAATTTAGATCACCAGAAACCAATTTGAATCAAGTCAATTCTAATCAAGTAATAGCATGACAAAAAAAAGTGAGTTTTTCTAATATCAAATATCCTTTCGATGAGGAGTATAAATGTTTTCATGTTTTTAACAAGACTCTACTAGACATGTTTTAGTACGATAAGAATATTGGTAATAAGGATAACATATCTTAAAAGGAGATTCTCGTTCAGATATTTGATCGTCAGGTTCGCAAGTTGAGAACAAAAGAGATTGCATCAGTCAAAATCTTGTGGAGAAATCAGTTTGTTGAGGAGGCTACATGGGAGGTCGAGAAAGATATGAAGAAGAGATACCTACATCTCGTTTCCTCTGATTTAGTTCCAGTCCAAGGTATTAACTCTTCCTAAAGTACTCATTCAATTTAGTCCCTCCTTTAATGTTTTGAATTTATGAGTGTATTTTACATTAAATTGGGTTGATAAACATTCCTTAACCTTTCCATGCTCAGTTCAACCATCATTCGAGGACGAATGATTCCAAATGGGAGATATTGTAATACCCAACAAATTTCCAAGCTAAGTCCCAAACTATTCTTCATTTGCGTGTAAGGTTGTATTGCGTGACTCTTAAATTGTCCTTAGGTGTTAAGGTCAATTCTTTAGTGTGAGAATGAATTTGAATAAAAATTAAGGTCACTAGAACCCCCCCCCCCCCTAGCACAAAATTGAGTTGAAAGCTTCCTTACCGATTAAGTTTTGACATAAGATTCTACTTAGGTGAACTTCAAACAATCATATCTCTCAACACCAAATAATTTAGGTGACCTATATCTTATCAAAATGAATGGTTATTAGTCCTCTTTCCAATTCCATCAAGTTTGCTTCATTTCGAGTTCGGAGTAAAAAGTTATGACCATCTTACGAGAGGCTGCCACATCAAATTTTTTATCTGTGAACTACAAAATCATTCTACGGCCGTAGATTAAACTACGACCCGTACTATCAAGTCATAAGAAAATTTTAGAGAGTCAATTTGGTCCAATTCCTACGGATCCATACAAATAATGTCACCATAGCTTAAGCACAAACACTATGGCTTCCAACTCTAAATCATGGGTAGGGTAGTTCCTCTTATGGGTCTTCAGCTGTCTAGAGGCATATGAAATCATATTACCCTTCTGCATCCGAAAACCACCTAATCCAACTCTAGAATCATCACAATAGACAGTGAAGTCTACACTCTCCTCAGGTTAGGTCAAAAGAGGAGTTGAAGTCAACAAGGTCTTGAGTTTCTCAAAGCTCTTCTCACACTCATCAGACCATTGGAAGCTCACACTCTGCCGAGTCAATCTAGTCAAAGAAGATGCAATGGTAGAGCTCTGACTCTCTAAAATATTACAACGACTTGATAGTACAGGTCTTAAATCAATCTACATCCCGTAGAACTATTTCGTAGTTCACAGACTCACAAAACTCTAATGTGATAGTCTCTAGTAAAATGAGTGAAACTTTTTACTCCAAACTCGAAATGGGGCAAACTTGGTGGTGTTGGAAAGAGGACTCATATATTTTCCATTTAATAGGTAATGGGTCACCTAATTCATTTTTTGTTGAGAAATACGATCATTTAAAGTTGACCTAAGTAGCATCTTATGTCAAAACTTAATCGGTAAGGAAGCTTCAACTCAACTTTGTGCTAGGATGTTCTAGTGACCTTAATTCATATTCAAATCCATTCTCACACTAAATAATTGACCTTAACACCTAAGGACAATTTAATAATCACCTAATACAACCTTACACACAAATGAAGAATAGTTCAGGCCTTAGCTTGGAATTTTGCGGGGTGTTACATTTTCACTAAGTGTTTTCCGCTTGTTAAGCCCAAATGGGCGGATCGTATTTTAAAATAAGGAAATATGAGTTTATATGGAAAATACAACATTTTCTGGGTTTTTATGACTTAAAATTATACAATACTTGGTTTATGAGTTTTAATGCATTTTGGGTTATTTCTACGCTAATACGTCTGAGATATCATTCCAGATAGCCCTTTGACTTAGATCCAGGCTACAGTCTTCTACATGGTATGTATGTCCCATGTGTTATTTTGGGGGTCTTTTTCTTCCATCTAGGTTATATTCCACCGTCGCACTTGTTGATAAGTCTGAGGTATCTGTTGAAACCCAATTTTGACCTTCCCCGATGATAATCAATTTCCAAATTTCTTAATTTCTCAAACAATCTAGAATAATTAACTTTATAAAATTAAATAGTTTCGTGGTTATTTTAAGTAATTTTAGTCAATTTTCATAATATTTTGGATAATAAATATATTTCATAAATTATATATGTAATTAGTATATCTTATCAATACTTGAAAATCATCTCAAATAGATTTCGCATTGTAAGTCGAATGTTCTTTAATTTATTTTAATTTCAATTATGATTACTATTAGTTTCTATTTTAAATTAATTACTTTATAATCGAGTTTATTATTTTATTTTGTTGAAATTAAGAAGCTCGTTAGTTGATTATATTAGTTCGTCCTATTTTAAGTTTAAGCCAAATTCACAAGTTAAACTCAATTTGGTTAATAAGTTGACTAATTTTATAATTCATTTGGCCAAGTCCTAATTCCAAATCTAACCTCTTATTTACCCTTACCTTTAAATCCTAAAGGACCAAATTTGGGCCCTTTTTATTTCCAGCAACCCTTAACCTCGAGACCAGCCCAATTCCCCCTCCCTTCACATTAACAATGCAATACATGCATGTACCAGCCGACCCATTCCAATAAAATAATAACAACAACAACATACACCAAACCGACCCCATCCCAACTTTCCCAAATGGCGTGAAAAATACGGAACAGCACACGAAAAGCATTCATGGCGTCAATGATGCGTGACCCGTACACCCTAGCGTCTTCTTCCTCTGTCCCGTGCTGCTCTTGTACAGTGCTTTTGGCAAAAGCAGATCTACAATTTTGCGTTGCTTCCCCATCCGGATTTCGTGGGATTTGGTTGAAATATCACACAAACCAGCCTTTTCTTGGTCCTTGGGAAGTTTTGAATTTTGGAATTCGTGGGGAATCTCAATTTTACCCTTGTTCTCATTCAAAGTCTCTTCCATTTTCCCCTTCAAAAAGGAACCCGAATTTCCCCTATAAATACATCTTTTCTTGTCATTTTTAGGGGTTGGGTTTTTGGTTGAAAACTTTTAGAGCAAAAGGTATTGAAAAAACAATTAGCTGCAATATATATAGAAATACATTTCAAAGAAAACCAGAGGAGTTACTTATTCTTCTTTAATGTTTGGGTTGATATTTCCGCTCAAGCATCTTGCTTGTTGTTTGTGTTCGATTAGTGACGTGGTGAAGGTGTCGTTCTGCTCGTGATATCTCCTGTTCGCCGCACTTCGAAAGGTAACATTTCTTCATTATGTTCTTTCCACCTTTTCTTCTACTTTAGAGCAGCATTCTGTTTTGTTTAGGTGGTTGTTGGTTGTCGGCTGCCGTTAATTTAATGTATGAAGCATATGTTTTCTCTTTCGTTTGTTGCCACGGATTAGGCATAATGTCCTTTTAAGGTTCTGCTAAATTTCGCCTCGTATGGTCATTTCATATTTCTTTGTTCGAGTATATTTTGATGTTCCCATTTCTCGAAAACTGCTACTTGAATTTTTTTTTTAATTTTTTTTTATCAATGTTATTTTGTGCATGTCTTGTTAAGCATAGGCGTGTTGTGTTCAAAGTTGTCGCCTTCTGATGTTAGTAATCATGTAAACTTAAGTTCTCGAATCAACTAATACGGTACATATATATATATATATATATATATATATACATGGTGTAATCATGTGCTAGTTCTATTCGTTTATTTTTTATCTATTTCTTGAATGTCTTTGTTGTCTTATTATCTAATACAACTTGTTTAAATCGAATTTATATCTTCCTGCTATTCAAATTCTAAGTCGAAATTGCTTATGTTTGCAAGTTGAATCGGTGCAAAATCTGAGTTTCTTGTCTTATGTTTCAGATTTGAAATTTTGTTAGAATTTAGTCATTAAGGTTATTAGGAGCATGATCTTTTGTGGGGTTAGTCTTTCACTGTGACATGGGAATTCTTAAATTCTAATATTAATTCGTCGTGGTTTTGTTGGGTTTTATTGTGGGCATATTCTAAATAGTTCATTTAATATATGTCGAAATGAGAGTAAGCATGAAACTAAGAATCGGCAGAGACTAAGAATAGATTTGTTCATAATTTGTATGCCATTTATATCTACAGTTTCTGGTTTGTATTTTTAGTTTTGATTTCCTTGATTGAATAATGCATTTGATATACTTTTGCTCTTTTAAAAGAGTTAACAGTATTTGTGAATGGGCATTAAAACAACGTCCGCTATTTCCTCTCATTGCGGCTAATAAGGAGTATTTGTTAAAGTCATTTGGATTGATTAGTTAGTTCCATAATCTATTTGATGAGTAATCTGTTGTGTTGATTTATCAATCGTCTTGTACTTTTATTTTAATAATAAATAAAGATGTGATACGGTATTTTATCATATGCTAATGTAATTTTCTTTCTTTTGTATGTAAAAATATGCCCGAGTCCTCACGGACTCCGTTTTATCCCTGCATTTCGAGAGAGTCGTAAAGACTCAAACTCCTTCATTCGAGTCAGCCAGCCACTAAAACCGACGAACAGGTCCCGAAGCGAAAAGGACGTGCAAGAAGTCAGGAATCGAAAGACTGGGCCAAAAGCCTGCTTTTGATTTTTTATTTATATATTTTAGTTGTATTTTGTTGTTTTGGGCCAAAGCTCTTATTATTTAATTTTGTCATTATTCTGTTAGAATCTTAGGACAGGTGAAAATTGGGCCTTAGGCCCCAAAGAAAAGATAATCATTTTCTTTTAGTTTAAGACAGGTGTAACTCGAATGAGCCCAAATACTGGTCCAGGAGGACAGAAAAACCAAGCTTGGGCCCAAATCTTCCCCTCTTCATTTTGATTATGTATATTTACGTGTTGATATTTGTTGTTAATCTTAAGGTCGGAAAAAATATTCAAATCCCCGAAAGGCGCCCATCTTGATTTAACAATTTAACTAAATTGGTCTTTTAAATAAACTTAAAGAATAATTTTGAGAAAACATCTCGCTTAAATACTAGTTCTACATTCTCCTCTTTTTTCCCTTTAAAATAGGCTCTAACCATAAAATTCTGCTCAATTCAAATTAAGTTAAATTGTTTTTTAGCCAAATAATTAATTATCGGACAACCGCGTGTTAGCGGGCATTTCGGGTGCTTTCAAACCCTTCCTGAAATGCTAATATGAACCCCGAACCCCTTAATCTTTTTCATTGGATTTTCTGTTTTAATCTTTTGAAAAAATCAGTTTTCTTAATTTTACTTTAAAAATTAAGTGGCGACTCTTAAAACCAGTCAAATTATATTTTCTTAATAAAACAGTATCATTCCAAGTGACTCGAGGTATCTTCTGAGCTTCTACTTCCCAACATTCATCTCTTGCATAGCATCATCCTAATGTTTGTTTTGTTTTGCGTGTTGTGATTGTCTTGTACTTCAGTTTTTCCTTATTCACTTTCTTGTGTTGTTATTTCCTTTTCCCTTGATTATTGGCTTTTGTTTCTTAGAACTTACCCATTGTAATGTTAGAAATATCGTGCTTCTCTTCATATATTTGATCTTTCTGAGCTCGGTCGGCTCATGATGCCTACTGAGTATCTCGTGGTTTGGTAGTCATACTACTTTTCTACATCTTTTTCTAGCGCAAGTCCCAGTATGAGCCACCCCCATTTAGCATCAAATCTTCTGTGACTGTCACAGATTGTGGTAAGCTCTTGCGTTTAGAGACTTGTTGCTTTCTCTCTTTTGTACTGACTTGTATTTTGCATTTTCATTAGTTATTTATCCTATATATAATGTTTTTGTACTTAGTTGTTCCTGTGCCGGTGGCACCAGGTCTGGAGATTTGGTTTTTGTGTTACTTTGTCGTTCTTGGTCACTTTCAGGCCTCTTTTGTATATTGTGTACCATATTTATTTTTCTATACTATGGTTCTATTTTGTATCTTTATTCCTTTTTTCGCTTTTTCTTTATCGTTATATTCTTATCTTCCGTAAATTTTCGTTTTTTCGCTTGCCTAGTGAGGGGTTATGGTAAGCTTCATCGCGGTCCGATTTCGGGTTATGACATAGACTTTGCTTAGTTTCTTTGTATATGATATGAGATATATGATCTTAAACAAAAGGTATATGGAATTATCTTTGACTTCTCTTTTGGTTCTAATCCCACTTACTCTAAAATAGAAAAAAATATTTATTGTGCATTAAGTGTAAAGTAAATATGATGCGGGGTAGGTAGATACCCCTTTAAGTTTCTCTATATAATTTGCGAAATTGGTTCACTTTTCTTCATCTCAGCCTTTGATTTATAATGTCCTACCCACTAAACGTTTCTTTGATCATCTACTTTCTCCATTAGTCAACCCCCTCTTTGGATCATTTTTTCTCTCTCTGCTTTAGCAGAAAACAGTTTCTCTTATAAGCTCATTTTTACTTTTTTGCATTTAACTAGATATCATTATATATAGATCTAAAATGGGGGATGATGATTGGGATGTAGGTGCGGCCGTAAGAAGTTGTAATATTAATAGACCTGACAATGTTGTAGCTCCTAAGTTAGACTTGGAGACTTCTTTAAATGATGTTTGGAATTCTTTTGATAAACTTTTTGCTCCTGACATAACTAATTTTAATGATTTATCTGAAATTTTCTCTTTAGATTTTCCAGCTGCTCACCAGGAAAAACCAGATGATCAGGTCATAATCATGAACCAAAATAGTAACCAATAGTTGTACTTACATCCCATTCAACCAGCTCAATTTATCCAACAAAGCTCTTTTCCTCCATCACCAACAATAGTAGTGTGTGTTCCCCCAACAACTACAACACCAAAAGAATGGATTGATCTACAACAACAACTCGATATAGGGGCTAACAATTATCCTAATTTCACTTTTTCCATGGAGACTCCTTTGATCCAAACTAGAACAAGGTAACCATTCACTTCGTTACATTTTATGTGTGTATGTTCAAAATTTTGATTTTAGTACTTTCGATTTGAAATCAGGAAAAATTAGTCGATAAGGATTACCTATGAATTATTTCAAGAGGAACTCACAAATGATATATGGACATGGAGAAAGTACGGTCAAAAGTATATCAAAGATTCACCATTTCCGAGGTTTTGTCTATTCACCTTTTTTCATGTCATAGAATGTTATGTTCCCTTCCGTTCTCAATTTTCATAATAATAAGTAGCAAAAATTATTAATGGTGTATATATATGTAATATTTGACTAAACATGATTATTATGTGTATATGACATAACAGGAATTACTACAAGTGTAGTACATCAAAACTCTGCGAAGCAAGGAAAAAAATTGAGAAAAGCCCAAATGATGAGAACATTTTCTTGGTGTCCTATTCAGGTGAACACAACCATGATCCACCCACGAACCATAGAAATCTTGCTAGTTGCAACAGTAGTTCCAAATTCAAGCTTCCAAAAGGCATAAATATTTTGCCCAAAACATCAACCTTGAATGCATCATCCACCTCGTCCAAGCGCATTAAGTGTTCAAGAGATGTTGCTTCTCCAATTATCGCAACTATGCCTCCGCTTGAATTTGGGAACAAAAATAAAATGATTGTTGCGGCCGTAGAGGATAAAGGTGATGGTAAAGAAGAGGTGGGCATGAATGAAGATATTCTCATGGGCTTTGAATAACTCCAAGGAGTTACTGCTTCCACCTAATAGTATAAAATGACAAGAGTAATTGATCTTTCTCCCATCTCCACCAACTCTATATGTCGACATATGTGGTCTTTTAGTCATGTTTCTATTTTAGTTTTTAGTGTGGGCAGTCAAGAATTATAGATTTGTAGTTTTCTATGCTTAACAATTTACATCATAGAAAAATGGACCTTTTTCAGTTTTGTTATTTTCTATTGTTCTTCAATTCAAGAATCTAGTCCTTGTTGTAAGTTGTTGTTCCGTTTTCTCAAATAGTTCTCTCTTTAGGAAGCCCCATTTGACTTAATTTTTACATTAAATTATATGGAGTAGTAAATTATCGTTGTTCAATTTTAGAAGTTTTACTCACGCGCACACACACTAAAGTTTATTTCATAGTCTTTTACAAACTTATTTTTAGTTTTATAACATTTTTATAAGAGATCTTCAATTTTTTCATAAATGAAGATCTCTTGTAAAACGAACATAAAATAATTCACCTATATAAATATATATATATATAGATATATATATATATATATAAAAGATCTACATATGCACATATGATGTAATATTTTTGCTTAATAGATAGTTAGCACTTTGAACTGATCAGTTAATTCATTTGGGCATTTAAACAAAAGTCTATTTTGATACATTTTAATATACGATAAAGCATTCTTATTAAATATTCATAATTTCTATCCTTTAAAAAAAATTATACGAATTTTCAAGCGTCATTATGTAAATAAATTAACCATATAAAGTATGATACCTCGTTTACTAATATGTATTAACTTCAATAAGTCATAAAAAACTTTAAATCTGTTCCAATTAAGACTCGTACGTATACACAAAAGGTTGTAGCATATTTTATGTTGTTAATTTATCTACATAATTAGTGACTGAGTACATGTGCAAAAAGAATTTTTAAAATACAAATTGAAAGTATCTAATAAAAATATTTTATCATAAATTCAAGTGCTTAACAGAAGGATACTTTAATTAGAGTGTCTAATACATATTTCTTTAGCGGCCACACACCTTCGACCATAGCGCTCTTTGCCGGCGATGGCCATCCCGACCACTGGTCAGCCCACTCCTAAGGCTGGCCAGTCTACCATTTTAGCCTCCATGTTAGATTTCCCTCCCCTCCCGGAAACATCAGTTTTGAACCCTAATCGGAAGAAGGATCCTATTATGCATGTTGTGCCTAGTAATTTGTCTAGAAAGGAGAATGAAGACAATGCACCTTTGTCACCAAATTATGCAAATCTTTTCAAAGAACCGAGTCACAATCAGTATAAGATGCCTCTAGTGGAACTGATCCCAATTAAGAAGCTCTATTTGACTATTTTAACAATGGGGTTCCTAGAATTCAATGGACAGAAGATGAGGTCGATAGAATGAATACCATTGAAAATTTACAATATGCAGTTGTTGGCAAGTTTTCATATGGGTGGCCTGATTTGGATGACCTCCGTAATCAAATTCCTAAGCAGTGTAAAGTGAAAGGGGACTGCAAAATCGGTTTACTGAGGAATAGGCATATTCACATTAGGTTTAACCTGGAAGAAGACTTCATTAACATGATGTCAAAAAAAGTTTTCTACATTCTGGATAAGGAAGGATTCTCCTTTCCCATGAGACCTGGGACAATGAATTAAGGGTGATAGAAAAGTTTTAAAATTAGGTGTAGGTGACTCAAGTCTTAATTATTGAGTAGGGGTGACAACTTTTAAATTAAGGATTAAGGGAATGAATTTCTCATCCCCAAGGTTTTTTATTTTACACTTTGGCCCATAAGAAATGGAGGGAAAAAATGGGGCACCAACAACTGACCTTTTCCTTCTCTCTTGCTATTCTTCCATTGTTGTTGCTCTTCTTCTTCTTCATCATCTTCTTCCTGTTCTTGTTCATCATCTTCTTTTTCTTCTGTTGTTAGTCGTGACATTGACATTATTGATACTGCTGCTATCGGATAAAATTTCATTTCTATATCATTGGGCATTACATCATAGGTGATTTTGGTAAGTAAACTAATGATTTTTAGTCTAATTTCTCATTTGGGTATTTTGATTGTTTCTTCAATAATTTACAGTCGCGTATCCAACAGGTAAGTCATCTATTGCAACATATAACTTACCTGTTGGATACATATTAAAGTACCATGCCAAGCTGGGATAGAACTAAAAGCGTGTTCCAACAAATAAGTCATTTATTGCAATCGATGAGTCATCTGCTGCACCAGATGACTCATTTGTTGCAACAGAGGGCTTACCTGTTGGATACATATTATAGTACCAGGCCAAGCTAGGAAAAAATCAAAAGTTTGTCCCAACAGATAAGTCATTTATTGCAACATAT
>NW_006238944.1:1320207-1341743 GCF_000226075.1 Solanum tuberosum | reverse complement strand
GATATGCGCATTTAAAACAATGCACACTACGCGAATTAATCACCTTTGCAAGTCGAAAATCTTTTTTCAAGCAAGCAATATGCAATGAAGTGACTAGTTCTTCTTTGTTCTTGAATGTCATTCCTATGTAAAAACCTGTCTCATCATCTTGAAGATTGTTCAACTGTTTTAACTGAGAACTACCTCCTATATCAACAATGAGTGTTGGTGTTTGGTACTCCTCCATATCATGTCTAATCTCATCATCTGAAATATTCATGTTCATCCCATTCAATTCATCATTTAACAGATTTTGTTGGTCTTGTTTTACATTTTCATTCTCTATCGATTTTTCAGCAACGTACACCTTTAAAACGAACCTAGTTGCATCACTCAGATAAGCACGTAAACGAAGTTGATTGCTTATCTTAAAAGGTAGGGACCTCTGATTTTCAAATGACTTGTGCATGTAACTGATGACAAGATCATTTGGTTGACAATTTAGTCCACAATAGCTAATGATTGAGTTCACAAAATCATTATACAAAATATCCCTTTGGACGGTCATCAATATTGACTCTGACATGTCACCATCCTTCCAACGCCAAATAAATATATTGTTCTTCTCAATCCATTCACCATAACAATCAACAACTATTGTTATTGATTCTTCCATTAATAGTACCTAAAGGAATCTATTAAAAATATTTAATGATGATTGTATAGTAAAGTTGAGTGGCTATTACAATTAAAAATCATATGCACAATCATTGTACCAACAAGTCAATCATCTATTGCAACAAGTAGGTCATCCGTTGCAGCAGATGATTCACTTGTTGGATACATGTCCAGAACCATAAGCTTATCTAACATGTAAGTCAATTATTATAACAGATGAGTCATCTGTTTCAACCGGTAATTGATCTGTTGCATTATGTAATTAATTTGTTGCAATATATGACCTGTATGTTTGGATAAATTTCTGGTTTTGTCCTAGTTTGGCCTGGTACTGTAACATGTATTCAACGGGTAAGCCATCTGTTGCAACAAATGAATCGTCTGGTGCAGCAGATGACTCATATGTTGCAATAAATAATTCATCTATTGTGACAAGTTTCTGGTTCTTTCCCAATCTGGCCTGATACTGTAATATGTATCCAACAGGTAAGCACTCTGTTGCAACAGATGACTCATCTGGTGCAACAAATGACTCATCGATTGCAATAAATGACTTATCTGTTGGGACAAACTTTTGATTTTTTCCTAGCTTGGCCTGGTACTATAATATGTATCCAACAGGTAAGCCCTCTGTTGCAACAGATGAGTCATCTGGTGCAGCAGATGACTCATCGATTGCAATAAATGACTTATCTGTTGGGACAAACTTTTGATTTTTTCCTAGCTTGGCCTGGTACTATAATATGTATCCAACAGGTAAGCCCTCTGTTGCAACAGATGAGTCATCTGGTGCAGCAGATGACTCATCGATTGCAATAAATGACTTATCTGTTGGGACAAACTTTTGATTTTTTCCTAGCTTGGCCTGGTACTATAATATGTATCCAACAGGTAAGCCCTCTGTTGCAACAGATGAGTCATCTGGTACAACAGATAATTCATATGTTGCAATAAATGACTTATCTGTTGGGACAAACTTTTGATTTTTTCCTAGCTTGGCCTGGTACTATAATATGTATCCAACAGGTAAGCCCTCTGTTGCAACAGATGAGTCATCTGGTACAACAGATAATTCATATGTTGCAATAAATGACTTATCTGTTGGGACAAACTTTTGATTTTTTCCTAGCTTGGCCTGGTACTATAATATGTATCCAACAGGTAAGCCCTCTGTTGCAACAAATGAGTCATCTGGTGCAGTAGATGACTCATCGGTTGCAATAAATACTTATCTTTTGGAACACGCTTTTAGTTCTATCCCAGCTTGGCATGGTACTTTAATATGTATCCAATAGGTAAGTTATATGTTGCAATAGATGACTTATTTGTTGGATACGCGACTGTAAATTATTGAAGAAACAATCAAAATACCCAAATGAGAAATTAGACTAAAAATCATTAGTTTACTTACCAAAATCACCTATGATGTAATGCCCAATGATATAGAAATGAAATTTTATCCGATAGCAGCAGCATCAATAATGTCAATGTCACGACTAACAACAGAAGAGAAAGAAGATGATGAACAAGAACAGGAAGAAGATGATGAAGAAGAAGAAGAGCAATAACAATGTTGAAGAAGTTGCCGGAAATTGAAAAGTTGTCAGAAGTCGATTGAGAGCGATGGCGGAGCAGATTTGAGGAAGAGAGTTTGAGTCAGAAGAGAGGAAGAACGATGAAGAAGAGAAGTGAGAAGAAGTTGAAGAAAGTGAATCCCAAAAAAGTGAAGAGAATTTTGGATTGTTTTGTATTTAAAATTTGGACTGTTTTGTATTCTTAAAAAGATTAGAAGTTTTGAAAATGTTAATTCAGTCCCAATTAACTTAATCTAATAATTAAATGTCTTTGACTTATTTTTGGTCAAAATAGTCACCAAAATTTAAATAAAGACTTGAGTGATACCTTTTGTTCAATTTTCTCATGAGACCTCTTATATACGATGCTAAGTTCAAAGTTGATGAAGAGACGACTCAAGCCATAGCGTGGATTTCTTTCACGGACCTGAAACCTACTTATTTTGTTAAGGAATCACTTTTCTCGCTTGCATTGGCTGTTGGAAAACCCCTACATTTGGATATGGCTACCATTAACAAGACGAGACCTAGTTGCGCTAGGGTCAAGGTGCAAGTTGACCTATTGTCACATTTTCCAAAGTTTGTCCAAATGGAGATAATAAACTCTACAACAGAGGAATCAAGAGTTGAGAGAATCAAAATTCAATATGATATGCTTCCTAAGTATTGCAAAGGATGCAAAATACAAGGGCATGAAGAGCAGGAGTGTAGGATACTACATCATGAACTGAGGAAGAATGATGCATCTAGAGAAGCTAAAATAGACGAACCACATGTGGAAAAACATTTAGCAAATGGAGGTCAAGGGGAGAAAGCAGGGGTTCGGATGATGCAGTGAAATCCCGTAAAAAGGAGATTTATTATAGAAAAGAATGCACATAACTACCTCAGTGACAAGGCAATTTCACCTGGTAAAAGTGCGAGTACGAGCAATACCTTTGCTGCATTATTGATTGACAAGCAAGTAGAGGACAATAATAAAGCATAAAAGGAGAACAAAAAAGAAAAAACAGCAGGAGCTGATGCAATGTTTAATTTAAATGAAAATTGTACGGAGAGTTTTACATCGACAGAGTATAACAAAGCAGAAACAAGAGCATCATCATTCATCCACTAAAGAGTGGATAACAAAGGCCTTTGTACATCATCATAATAAGGAGAATAGCACCAACACTGATAGTAATTCCACCTGCAAGACAGTAGATACAACAGAGATGAAAGAAAACACCATACAGATAAACAAAAAGGAAAAGGGGATGAGTTTAGCATGGAATTGATAGTTTCAGTCACTAAGAGTCCTGCTATGGCTAAAAGTAGTTCTGATACAAGAACAAACACTTTGGTCAGTCAAGAACAAGATAATACTATAAAGGAAAAAAGTGGTAGCAGTAACAGTTTACAACCTTACAACAACAACATTGAGAATAATATCAAGGTGATAGACAAAAAGGATTCTAACAATATGGCAATTATAGAATTACCTACAGCAGTCCAGATTGATGAGTCTCAAATCATATTAGGTGCAATTGAATCACCTAATAAATCACTGCATAATAGTCTTACTCATAGATTGGAGGAGAAAACAAAAGTACTGGTGCCATAAAAGAAGAGGAAAACATGAGGGAGGAAGACCAAATTTTCAAAGATGCAGATTTGTCCCCAAGAGTTGTAAAATCTGCAAGAAAAGGAAAAAAAGCAAGGTAATCGGGAGTTAGCAGAACCTGTTAGAGTACAACCAAAGAGGACAGTGGTATCCCAACAACTTTCTAAATGATGAAAGCACTCATATGGAACATAAGGTCAGTAAAATCACAGAATGCTTTCCAAAGAGTGCAAATGTTGCACAACTTTCTTAAGTTTGCTTTTGTGGCTTTAATGGAACCTTTTCAACATGTTAGAACCATCAATAGATATAAAGAAAGACTGAAGATGCATCATGCATGTCACAATGTCAATGGTAAGATTTGGGTATTTACTAATCATGGTTATGATACTTCTGTGATAAGTAATTCAGAGCAGCAGATTACCATTAAAATGCAAGATCAGTCTTCTCTTTCCAGCTTCTATGCAACTTTGGTGTATGCTAAGTGTGAGAGTCAGTTGAGAGAGGAATTGTGGGATGACATATACTCTGTAGCTGATGAGATTATCGATCCATGGATAATTGGTGGAAATTTTAATGTGATTTTAAATGGAGAAGAAAAGATTGGAGGTCTTCCGGTGGTAAATGCTGATTCAGATGATTTCAAAACTTGTATTGAATCTTGTGATCTAATACAGATTCCATATAAGGGCAGCCTATTTACTTGGTGGAATGGAGGAGCAGGAAATGATTGCTTATTTGAGAGATTAGATAGTTTAATACCCTAGAAGGAAATACTAATACGTAATTGAATTTGCAAGACAGAACTAGATCAGAAATAGGAATTTTATTGATGTAATGGATAGTAACACATAGTCGTTACAAAATTACAGACTAGAAACTTCCATTAACAAGCTTCCAAGCTCCCATTCCTGAAAGATAAGAGTCGTTGTGTGTAAGCAGTGGCGAAGAAGAAAGAAGAAGGAAAGAAGAGAAATCTAAAGAGTAACAAAATTACCGATCCCAAAAACTGCCTTCTGGCCCAACTCCTAGAGGTTGTTATAACTGCTTTTGGGCCTTGTTTACTGTCCAAGCTATCTGGGCCGTTGATTCCTTTATTGAAAGACCCATCTGAGCACTTCATTTCATCTAATCAATTGACTCCTAGGCTGCCACGTGCTCCGCCTCAATTGACTCATTACACGTATCCAACTTCCCAATTCCACCTGGTATCTAACAGATAGGGTGTTGATTAATTCAGAATTTCAGGATCTTTATTTGCATTCTGAAGTAGAACATTTGCCAAGAAATGGCTCTGATCATGCTCCCTTACTCTTGTGTTGTAAGAATAGTGCCATCAACCATTCAAAACCTTTCAGGTTTCTTAATTTTTGGACCAAACATGAAGAGTTTAAGAATTTCGTTAGCCAAAATTGGGATGCAGATGTCACAACAAATTCTTTCTTAGATTTTAAAAAGAAGATTAATAAGGTTCTTACAATGTGGAGCAGACAAACTTATGGAGATATTTTTCAACAGTTGATTATTAGAGAGGAGATTGCTAGAATCAAAGAGGAACTTTTTGAAGAATTTCCTTCTACGGAAAATAGAGAAGTGATGCGAAGAGCTAAGGCTGAATATACTAAATACTTCATCTTGAAGAAAGCTATTGGCAACAGAAAGCAGGGTATGACTGGTTAGTTGATGGAGATAGATACACCAGATTTTTTCATAGTCTGGTTAAAGGAAGAAGGCAAAGACTGAAACTGTTGAAAATCCAGAATTCTAAAGGTGACTGGTTGGAGGATTCTATGGAGATAGCTGAAGAAGCTGTGCAATTCTTTCAGAAACAATTCATGCAGGAAAGGGACTCCACGGATCATTCTCTCCTAGCTCATGTCCCTGCACTGATAAATGAAGAGGAAAATGCAACCCTAGGAGCCATTCCTAACAGTGAGGAAGTGAAGAATGCAGTGTTCAAGCTAAATGGGGATAGTGCTGGTGGACCGGTGGGCTTTCTGGAAAATTTTATCAATCATGTTGGGACATTGTTGGTGCAGACTGCAGATATTGTAAGGACGGTTCGTGATTTTTTTGCAGCAAACTCTCTTCCTAAATCTATTACTCATACTAATTTGGTCCTCATACCAAAGAAGTCTAATGTTCAATCATTTTCAGATATGAGGCCAATTAGTTTGAGTAGTTTCGTTAATAAGATTTTTTCCAGTATCATTCATGATAGATTACAAGATATACTACCTAAGATCATCTCTTCTAATCAATCCGGTTTTGTCAAGGGCAGAAGCATTATAGAAAATGTACTACTGACTCAGGAATTGATTTCATACATTAGCAAGAGAGGAAAACCTTCAAATGTTGTCATTAAGCTAGATATGGCTAAAGCCTATGACAGAGTATCTTGTTTTTTTCTGATGAAGATTTTGAGGAAGATGGGATTCTCCAACAAAGTAGTTGATTTGATTTGGAGATTGATCACTAATAACTATTATTCTGTGATCATTAATGGGCAACCACATGGATTCTTTCATTCTACTAGGGGAGTGAAGCAAGGAGATCCTCTTTTCCCAGCTCTTTTTATTCTATCAGCTGAAGTTCTTACTAGGGCTCTTAATTTAATAATGGCCAGTTTATAAGATATGGAATGCCTAAATGGAGCCCTAATCTGAAGTACATTGCATATGTTGATGACACAATTATCTTCTCTTCTACTAATGAGTATTCATTGAAGAAAATTATGAGTACGTTACAGGAGTATGAGAAACAATCAGGCCAGAAGGTGAATAAAGAGAAGAGTTTTTATTACTTCATCAGAACACAACTAGAAACATCTCGGAAAGGGTGAAACAATGTTTAGGCATGAATAGGGGAGATTTTCCTATGAAATATCTAGGATGCCCTATTATTCATTCTATAAAGAGAAAAGAGCATTATGTTGAACTGATTGACAATGTTAAAGGGAAACTACAAGATTGGAAAGGAAAGATGTTGCCCGATGGAGGCAAAGAAGTTCTTATCACTAGTGTGCATCAAAGTACTCCTATTTACATTCTTTCCGCAATTTTTCCTCCTATGTGTGTCATTAATGAGCTTCATAGAATATTTGCAAAGTTCTTTTGGATCAATAAGGAAACAAGGAAGAGTAAACATTGGTCCTCTTGGAAGAAAATTTGTCGACCAAAGCAAGAAGGAGGGCTAGGATTTAGATCTATGTTTGAAGTTTCTAAGGCTTTGTATGATAAACTTTGGTGGAGATTCAGAACTCAAAAGAATATGTGGTCCAATTTCTTTTGAAACAAGTATTGTAAAAAAACAGATCCCAACACTTATGGAGTGGAAAGGAGGGTCACAAGTATGGAAATATATGTTAGAAAATAGGGATTTGTTGGAGCAAGCTATCTGGTGGGAGCCTAAGGATGGTACCTCTAGTATTTGGTTTGAAAATTGGACTAATTTGGGTCCACTATTCAAACATCAGTCTGAAGGTCATACTTGTCATGTAATGAGAGATGTGGAAGAATTCCTTAATGAAGAGTGCTGGAATTATGATGAAATGCAAAACTATGTGCCAGAACATGTGGTAGATCATATTAGGAATAACATGAGTCAGCTTAAACTTGTGAACCAAGGGGACAAGCCTTGGTGGACGGTTACCAGCAATGGGAAGTTTAGTGTTAAAGTGCCTGGGAGCTTTTAAGAGTGAAAGAGAATGCCTCTGATGACTTGAAACATTTGTGGTGTAAAGGAATTCCTTTCAAGTTATCTTTCTTAGCCTAGAGGATTTGGAAAGGACAGGTGTCAGTGGCACAACTTATGCATGCTTGGAATCCTAATGTTTCTCCATTGTGCAGGTGCTGCAATATTCAAGAAATTGAATCTATAGAACACCTCTTTCTAAGTGGAGAAATTGCTCAAAGCATTTGGCAATATTTTTCTAATGCAACTAGTCACCATCATTCTGTTTTTTGAAGCGAAACATCAGACAGTGGTGGAGCTTGGATGGCAACCAAAGAATGAAAGAGATGCATCAGGTGACACCCATTGTTATCCTATGGTTTTTATGGAAAAGAAGGAATATTGTGCTACATGGTGGTAACTTCTCCATTGAAAAATTAATCATGGAGATTACAGATTCAATAAGGAAGTTTTTGAAAATCAGATTAAAGGTATCTTGTGAAGGAAAAAACTGGGCAGAAATGGTTGAAGTTGTGGAAAAACACAGACCTTCCTTCAGTTTTAAGATAGTAAGGTGGATTCACCCTCCCGTTCGCTGGTTTAAATGCAATACAAATGGAGCTTCTAGGGGTAACCCTGGCCCTAGTTCAACTGCTTTCTGTATAAGAGATTTTAAGGGAGATTTTGTGGTGGCTAAGGGAGTGAGAATTCAAGATACCACTAATTTAGTGGTTGAGGCTAGAGCTATTAGAGAAGGGTTGTCCTACTGCAGAGATAATTATATCAACAATGTTATTATATAATCTGATTCTATGGCTCTTGTTCACATTTTAGAGGGAAGTTGGGAGATCCCTTGGAGTGTATCAACGGAGGTGGAGTGTATTAACAACATCAGGACCTTAATTACAATAAGAGTACAACACTCCCTTAGGGAGGGAAATACTCTTGCGGACTTTTTTGCTAACCTTGTTTTCTGTTTTGCAGGTGATTTTCAGATTAGTCATTATCAGGATATACCAAGTACAGGAAGAAGGATCATAAATCTAGATAAAAGAGGTACCCCGCAAATAAGGAGATTTCCAACAACAAGTAACATCTAGTGGTGTAATATGGTATGCAGGTTTCAATTTGTTCTAGAATGTAATCTCAGTTCAGCCTAGATTGATACTCAAGACTGAAAAAATAACTCTTTTGATTTGATTATCCGCACCTGTGAGAGTTTTGGGTGTTTCACCGATAACGAATCAGGTCATGAGTGTTTCTAGACCTTTTACTGTTGTTAAGTGGTTCTGAAAATGTCATTTAACCTGCATCAAGTATAAGATAGTCATGCATCTCTAAGTGGCTAACCTAACTTCTTGTTAACTTTAAATTAGATGGTGGTATTAAGTTCTTGTGAAGTTCAGCCCATCGATTTATAGTAATGAGGATAAAAGTAAGCATTAGAGAGGCAGAAGGATGAACTTATCTCAATCTTGAGACTTGGAATGATCATCGAGGCAAGTAGTTAATTCTGACATAGCAAAGCTGATTTTTGAAGGTGTAGTCTCCTCTTCAGATCAATTAGAGCTTATCCGGCGATGAGGAAGATGGAAAGATTTGAGCTTAATGGAGATTTGAGCTTGGAGGGAGTCATTTTGTAAGGTGCTGAGTTGTAGAAATCAATGGAGTTACTAACTTTAATCTATACTCTTTAAGCTTTAGTAGTATGACTCACCCTTTATACGTTTGTTAATGCTACTTCAAATACTTGGCCAAATAAACTATTAGGTGTAGTATTTAAAGTGACTTTCAAGTTGCAATAATCTCTCCCATTTATAAATTTTAAATCCTGATTTTTTTATTTTTTTATTTTAAAATTATATTTTCTTAGTTGTAGGGAGTCGTAGTTGAATTAACTTCACTTTATCCATGAAATTAAATCTCTCAACAATTTTGTGCCTTTGACCTGAAAAAGCATCACTTGTCAAAGATCTACACTTCCTACCATACAAGATCTCAAAGATACTTGAATATTAATGTGATAACAATTATTATATGTATACTCCGCAAAAAATAAAAATTGCTCCCAATAACCTTGAAAGTCAACTCCGCCTCCAAAACAATAGTGAAAGAAAAGCATAATTATAATTTAGCTTCACAAGAAGTGGAGCACTTTTTCAGTTATGCTTCGATCCACCTGAAACGAATATTTGACAAATTAACAATCTTCCAATCAACCTAGTAAAAGATTGTTGGATATTGTGTGGTATATAGAGGTCTTAAATTGAGACACGTTTGTTCTTGAAAAAATTTGACTATTATGAAAGATTATTTGTTCATCAAAGAGCATGACTATTACGAAAAGTTATTTATTCGTGAAAGAACATGACTATTATGAAAAGTCATCTCTTAAGTTCTATATATATAAGGACTCTCTACAAGTATCCAACGAAAAATTTGCATGTATGTACAAGGGATTTATTGTAGGGCTATCCTTGTATTTCTTCTAATAGCTGCAACAAGAGACCAAAGAAAAGGCAATGTTTCATTTTCAGCATTAATTAAAAAGGTTGTAGGGATGTCTCATACTCTATATAAACACTGAATAATAATACAATTAGAATAATGCACCAACATAAATACAAACTCCATAAAGTTATCCAATTTTTTAAAGTTGTGTAATTGGCCAAAAAAAAACTACACCCTTTATGTCCTTCTTGCTTCATATTTCAATTTCTATGAATTCGATTTTTGTAAAGTAATAATGAATGAGAGAGTAAAAGTGTTCTTAGTGGCTTGAACCTATACTATAAGAGATTGAGGGAATTTGACTTGTAATCAACATAGAGGTTTAAGATAATGATTCAACATGTAACCATATGGTTATATATACACGATTTTATTCAAGATTTAGCTATTAAAAACATGAATTTATAAGTGAAATTTGGAAAATTTTGGACTTACTCTATAATTATTAAATGGGAAAATGCATAAGTACCCCCAACTTATACCCGAAATCTCAGAGACACACTTATACTATACTAAAGTCCTATTACCCCCCCCCCCCGAACTTATTGTATAAATAATTTTCTACCCCTTTTCGGCCTACATGGCACTATCTTCTGGGCCAGCGCGTGTTCACAATTTTTTCAAGCTATCTGATTGATAGTGCCACGTAGGCCGAAAAGGGGTAGAAAATTATTTATAAAATAAGCTCGGGAGGGTAATAGGACCTTAGTATAATATAAGTGTGTCTCGGAGATTTTGAGCATAGATTGGAAGGTACTTATGCATTTTCCCAATGTTAATATAGTAGTAATTGTTTTATTGTCATTGTTGTAATTTATTAGACTTTAATTTATTACTTTTTTTTACTTATGCATTTTCCCTTATTAAATTAATGATTTGAGTTAGTAAATAAAGTCAACCTAAAAATCTACTTATAGTAATCGAATGTGCATCTTAATATCGAGGTCTGACCATGTCGACTTGTACATGATTTTTAATTGATTTTGACTCAATGTATTCACTCATGAAATTAAGTTCAATACCACTATTTGACCTAGTATACTTTAAAATTTTGACTAGTATTGAGCAAGTTGAACGAGTCTTGAGTGTGAAAAGGAGGTTTTGGAAGGTTGAGGGTTACTTGGACAGAGATAAATATGACTTCAACCTTAATAGGAGAATTCTCTCAAACAAAAAAGATTTTTATGTAAATTACACATGTGGAGATAAATATATATATCAGTTTTTAAAAGGTGGGGACGTGAGGTGAGATCATGGGCAGATTTAGGTATACCGAAGGAGTGTTTCAGCGAAAAAAACGTTTCTAATATGATAAGTGTAAACTGAAAAATCGAACAAAAATAAACTAAACCATACCGAAGTAATTTTAATTTGGTTTTGGTTCTTACTTTTACTAAATTAAACACCGAAAAACTGAACCGATCGAATGCCCACCCCTACTTATATGTTTTGACAAAATAGGTTTCCTTTCTCAATGTTGGAGATCTCATCGCGTCTCCTATATTGCAGAGTAAGAGGAATATACTTCTCCAAAAAGATGGAGTAAAACTACGTCCAAGTCAAAGGAAATGAATTGATGGTCTTGCACTCAACCATATTGTAATATCACATTTCAACTTCTTGTTAATTGTGAAATGACCATTTTGCTCTTTTCCTTATTTTTTTCATGCTTAGTTTGTATTTTGGGAATGGTTGATGTGGTCCTCGATACGATTGGGTGTGTTTTTGGTGATTTGACCATCTTGAGTTGAGATTTCATGATAGGGTTTACTTTGGTCAATATTTTGAGTTCCAAGGTTGGATGGGAATTCCATCAGTTCCATTATGTCCGGAACGTCAAGTTTGAGCTAGTAGGGTGGTTGGTAAGATTTTCGAGGCCTTAGGTTAAGGTTTAAGCGTTTGGGTGAGAAGTTGAGTTTAAGCCATAAGAGTGGTCCGGGAGGGTAATTCTGTTATTTGACCTTTTTCTAGAAATCTGACAATTTCATTGAGTCCGAAAAATCGAGTTCAGTTGGGTAGCAATTCCAGTTTATTTTTATTGGACTTCGAACAAATCTCGAGAGTTCATTCAATGATTTGAAAGTTGGTTGAATTTCTGGTGTCTGTTGACCTCGCGATCGCGGAGGATCTTCGCTTTTGTGAGGGTCACATTTGTGATGGCAGGTTCTCTTTCGTGAAAGCGAAGGCATGTTCACGATCCCGACCTCCGCGTTAGAGAAGGCCCGTTTACAATCGCAACCTTCGCATTAGCAAAGGCCCAAGTGTTTTTGGGGTTTGCAAACAGGGCATCACTTTTGCGACATATGAGACCCCTTTTTGGCTTGTCATTTTGGGATTTTCCTATTTATCTAATTTCCCCCATTTTGAATCTTTGGGAGCTTTGGAGAGGCGATTCTTGGCAGCATTCTTATGCAAATTTGTGTGGATAATCTTCTTTTACCAATTCCTTGTTGATTGCATCAATTTTTATCATCCAAAACACTTTTAAATCTTGATTTCAATGTGGGTTTTTTTCCCTTAAGTTGAAAATTAGTATTTTCATGATTTGTAGCTCGTTTCTTGCTTGTTTTTAATGGGATTCTCAACCACGAACTCCTCTTGACTTGTAGAAATTGTTGTTCAACTAAAAATTTGATTTTACCCTTTCAATTTTCGAAGTGATTTTTGGATTAATTTACCTCTAGTTTCAAATCCTACCAATATGGGTATCATTGGACTCCTTTTAATGAACTCTTTTTGTTCTTGATAGTTGAGGATCGTTTCAGTGATTGTGTGGTTGAGGAATTGCTCCAATAGGGTTGTTCAAGTGATGTTTCAGCATTGAGGTAGGTTTGGCTATCCCTCTTTTCGACTAAGATGAGTAATTAACCTTTCTTTGGAAGTCAACTATGAAATGAGTAGTAGCATGAGCCTTAGAAGCTGATAAATGTTGACCTCCTTGTATATTTTGTATGATGCCTATTTGTGATGCTTAGCCTGTGTGGAGGCTTGTTTGATATTTGTAATTATTGCGGTATTTGAGTAATTGCCCAAGTGAGGGGTTGTGTGACCTATCCTTATATTTGAATTTGAGTTGCCTGAGTTAGGGGCTTGAGTTGATTTTTGAACATCTTAAAATGAAAGAAATGTTTTCTAAGTGGTAAAGATTGAATTCAAATAGCTTTCTCCACTATCTGTATCATTTGAGTATGGTTCATGACTTATTGAGTTTGGGAACTTCATACTATTTGAAACCCTTGATGAACTAATTAGGCCTTGTGCTACTATTTGAAACCCTTGATGAACTTATTATGCCTTGTGTTGTACATGTTGTGATGCATTCCTCCCCATGCAGCATATCATTGTTCATGGAAATATGAGAAAGTGGAGAAATACTATTTTTTAAAAAAAGAAAATGTGACACCTTACTTATATCATTGACCACGAGCAAGGTGGAAAGTTGATGAGATATTGAGACTATATATGAGATTGATATATGGATTGTGAGTCCCCACTGGGTCCTTGTTTGGAAGTTAAATGCTCGCCAAGGTCTATACGACTGGTTGTGCGATGACCTTGGTACCACCACATCATCTCATTGTACCACAGTGACCAGATATATTGTGTAACTTGTTTATGTATTGATTTAAATATTATTTGGACCCTCATGTGTTAACTTTATTCAGGTCATTCTACATAAATTGGTGGCACCGATGCTGGAATGGGATTTTTTTGCGTGCAGGTGGAAGATTCTCTTAGTTTATTTCTAAAGTCTTTTTAGTTTCTTATACTCAGTCGGTCTAACATACTGAGTGCATGTGGATTGTAATCACCCCCTACTTTTGTTATCCCTTTGATACAAATCCTAGTTGTAACATCCCGCCTTAGAAAGAGCTAAATTTCGAAAGCGTTAATTTGGAAATGGCTAAATTGAGGATTTTACAAGTTAGCCTTAAATTGTGAGTTATGGGTCAACTTCAAACGACCATAACTTTCAGTCAGGATGAGTTAGGTGGCCCATAAGGTATCAACTGAAAGATCTTTGAATCCACTTTCCAACGCCACCACGTTTGCTAAAATCCGAGTTCAGATGAGGGAGATATTCCCATTTGAGTTCAGCCTGTCCAGTTAAGGAAATTTACCCGAATTACTGATGGGTCTTTTGGTCTTTTCCTTACCCCATCATCCCAACTCATTTTGGTTACCCAAATAGGGGTCTAAACTGATTGAAATCAGTTTTCATAATTCAAAATCATGCTTAGGGTTTTGAGAGGGGTTTAAGAGGAGGAAACAAGGAGGAGTTCAAGTGTTCGCCAAAGTTTTCTTGCGAATCGAGGATTTGTTTAGCCAAATTAAGGTATGTAAGTTTTCATAGTGTTGGGTTCGTTCACCCACACGTCAATCATATGAATTCCATCCGTAATTTCACTCTTGAGGTTGAATGATTTAAGTTCTTGATGAGTGTTCTTGAGGTGTTGTTCTTTATTCTTGGATTATGATGTTTGGTTGAATTCTTGAGGTGAGGATCTTGTTAATGAGCATCGTTCTTGAGGTTTTTCGAGTAGATTTCCATGTAATTAAGTTGGGTAAAGGATCTAAGAGAGTTTGGAAGAAACAATTCGATTCTAGGTGAATTAGGGCCAAAAATCAAGAAAAATTTGTCAGGTTTTCAGGGCAAGGGGCTGGCGTGCCGCGCCATAAGTACACCAGAAAGTTGGCTCTGTAGTTCAGGGGCAGGCGCCCCGCGTCACTCAGTGCGCCAGGGTTGCCTGCCCCATCCTGCTTCCATCGTTCGTCTCATCTGAGTCCTTTTAAAGTGTACCTGCACTCCCTTTCTGATTTTGCTATTCTAAATCACATTTAATCATCAAGAGATCCTTCATATCATGAATCGTAAATCTTGAATTCATAATTAAAATTCAAGAAAATATTAAGAGTCGAGTTTGAGAAAGTCTTTTGAGTTATTCTGAGAAGTCTGTTACAAACTTTTAAAACTTGTTTTAAGACTTAAGTACTTAAGTATGAGGATGAGGAGAGTTGAGTTTCATTTTTTAAAATGAATAAATGGGAACTAAGTATTCTCAAGAGTAAATGTCTTTACATTTAAAATGAGAGAAAACTTCGATTTCCAAATGAGTTTTTGAGGAGTTTTAAACACTATCTCTTTTAAGAGAACCCTTTTGAGTAATAATCTTAAATTTTGAGGATGAGGAAATGTTTTTAAAACATATGAGCTGAGTTATATTATCGGAAATAGTATTGAGCACCGATATAGGTACGAGTTCAAACAACTCAAAGTCCTCATAAACCATGTAGCCAACGTGGGTAGAACAGGTCATACTTTTTAGATGATTCCTTATTTCTTTTTAAGCATAGCTTAGTGGATCCACTTAGTTGAGGATGTCTTATACTTGATAAGGTATATGACAGTTCTGGCAGCGTGGGCGAGACATTGTATCATCACATAGCTTATAGTGATGGTTGTCAGTTAGAGAATCTCCCATAATAAGAAGAAAAGAGTTTTATTGTATTTTTAAAAACATTGAGTTGTTATCTACTATTTTAAACACTTTATATAAAGTGCATCTTTATTGTTGTTTTATACTGTATTGAGTTGAGGTTGAGTTGAGTGGAGATGAGGTGAGTATGTTTCATTCTTTCCAAGTTCAAGCTTCTATGTTATGTTCAATATCCCCCTTGCATGCTCGTACATTCAATGTACTGATGTCCTTTGGCCTGCATCATTTCATGATGCAGATATAGGTAACCAGGGTCATCAATAGGTGCACCGTTGATACCACTTGTAGTTCTAGAGTTGCTTTGGTTAGCCTCTTTGCTTCTGGAGGATTCCCATTTACTTTCATGTTTTGTTAGGATGTCGTGGGTCTTGTCCCGACTTCCATCATTGTCATTAGAGGCTTCATAGATAGTAGTAGTTGAGGAGCTTTTTATGTTTCCTTTGTGATGTTTTAAAGACTGTGAGTTGAATACTTACGTTCATTTGAGTATATTGAGTAAACTACTTTATTTATGATAAATTATGAGTTGAGCTTGTTTTGAGATTTTTGTTGTTGAGTAAATGTTCCGTTGAGAGTTGAGCTAGGCCAAGGTTCACTTGGGGCCAGAAATGGTTCTCGAGTGCCAGCCACACCCAGGGTGTAGGCTCGGGGTGTGACACTAGCCATGATTATCCTCGTAGCATTTGATTGGATCCAATGGATTTCTCTCTTTTAGAGTTATGGTGAGATCATGTTTTCCTGATCGCTATTAGTCTCCATCTATCATTTAAAGTTTTTAACTTCCCTTTCAAGACTTGAGATGTATATCAGATTCGAGAAGTGTATTAGATGCTCTTTATACTTATGCTACCAGGTTTTGGGAAATTCTTTGTTGTTTTTTATCATTTGTGGCCAGACTTCCCTTCGAGAGTCTCGAATATGTTATTTCTTTCGGCTTACACACCATTTTAGGGTTCTCGAGATATGTACCATCATGACCTCAACTTTTGGATCGTGACACATATGCTCTCCACCATAACTTCACTTCTCCCATTAGTTGAAAAGTGACAAACTCTTCCCTATATATCTCCACTGCCACCATATTATGGTACCCCTCGTGACAGTCAATGATGAATGCATAAGTGTCCTTAGACTCAGTACGGTAGAAAATAGAAGCCTTTATATTAGTGAATCTCTAGAATAGATCATGCTCCTCCCTAGGCATCGTTGGTGTAGTCACAAGCCTTGAAAATATACCTATCTCAAAAATCTCATCCAATCGAGGAACCATCGTTGTATTATGCTAAACTCTTAGATTCTGACCCACAAGAATTGTGGGGAACTGCAGGAGTAGTTCCATTACTTGCTAGATAGCCTTGTAATGTCATTACCTGAGCTATTATCTCTGAAGAAGCCGAAGCTGGTGTCATTGGCTCTCGAACCGGTACCTCGACCTCCTAAGATATGACCTTAAGAGCCTTCTGAAGTATAGGGTACTCAACCCTCATTTGCACCTACTCAGTAGTTGGAGCTCTAAACCCGACTGGGATTGTTTCTCTATCCTTAACTATAGCTCCTCCTCTAGTCCATTCTTTATCATGAGTCACGACAGCAACAACTACCACAGAAGCATCGTCTCTAGCCTGACCTAATTGTGTTTTAACCATATACGAGAGACAAGAGCGAAAGAGCATCAGATACCAATTTATATCACCAGATACCAATTTGAATCAAGTAATAGCATGACGGGAAAAAGAAGTGAATTTTTCTAATATCAAATATCCTTTCGAAGAGGAGTATAGATGTTTTCATGTTTTTTTACAAGACTCTACTAGACATGTTTTAATACGATAAGATCGATGAACCTAAAACTTTGATACAAACCTTGTCATGACCTAAATTGGTGTGTCTGACACTCATACTATAACCCTCGATAGGTGAACCAATACTCATCAACCTAGTTGATCCATTCATCTAACAATCCTAGCCAAAATATGGAAATACAACATAATAGAGGCTATATCTTAAATAAATAAATATACTGAAGTCTAACTATTACAACCCATAATACAAAAGAATCATACCAAAATATCTAACTAACAAGTCTAAGAATAGAACTAACTAATAAATAAGGAGTCTCAATGTGTGGGGGGAAAAAACACCCAATAATAAGAAGACTTGCAGCAGCTCGAATGGAAGTAACTTACCCTCAAATATGGAAGCAAACTCAACACAATTTGGGGTCTGGTAGACACCTATGGATCATAGTCTGCACTTAAAGAAAGAGTAGAAGTAGTATCAGTATAAAAACTATGTACTAGTAGGCCTGCTAGGCTGACTAATATTAGTAGAAATTATAAAATCACAATCAGAGAACATGTAGACAGGCATTTGCACATAGTTAAAATGTAAGCATATTTATCACAAATTCACAAGTCCTTAGCATATTCATAACCCAACCCACAAACTTATCACATATAAGGTAGTTCAATCATACCTAATATTTATAAGAGGATTTGCACTGCAAAAGTTGAGCAAATACTACTCTTGTAACATTAATACTCTTGTAACATCACTAGACCTTAACTGGCACGTAAAATCATGAAGCACTGAACAAGATCATTTATCAATATAACTCATCAGTATAAATCATTATAGGTTTGTCAAAATACAACTGGTCGATTCAATACTCTTGTCATAGTTCAATAAGGTAATTTAACACACTTTTCATAATGCAATAAGATAATTCAACATAATTGTCATAATGCAATAAGATAATTCAATACACTTGTCATAATGCGATAAGATAAACAATATTCATATCCATTCTTCCTTGGAGCATAATCAATACTATACCTCTTAAAATCATAAATCACTCTCATTTATACACACATACTAAAGGATCTTAATCTTGATCATCTAGTCAAAACCTACCGGGGACCCTAAGTGTCCATGTACCGTAATATGGTATCCAATCCCACACAAACCGCTCATCCGTAAGCTCACATCGGATTCAAGCCACTCATTATCTTGATAGTGATAATATATTCACCACATCTTCATATTTCAGTATAATATCCTCTCTAATTACCTCCCAGGACAGCACATCAAGCATAACATAGTCACTATATCATCATTCACAATGTAACACCCCATAATTTTTTTGAACTAAGACTCGACCCATCCTTCATTGTGAGTAGTATTTTACCAAAAAAATTTAAATTTCTTAAGTATTAAGGTCAGGTCACTAGATGTAGCACCTTGAGTTCCAAGAAGAACTAGAGAGAATTCTTTGAAGTCATTCCTAAGTTCTTCTAAGTTGTGGGTCAACTTCAAATGACCATAACTCTCAGTACAGGATGAGTTAGGTGGGCTAAAAGATAGCTAATGAAAATTCTTTGAATTATCTTTCCAACGCCACCGAGTTTGCTAAATTTTGAGCTCGTATGAGGGAGATATGCCTTTTTGAAGTCGGGCTGTCCAAATAAGGAAAGTTACCCAAAAATATGAGGGGTATTTTGGTCTTTTTCTTACCCAATGGGACTTAAACGTTTTTAGTAAGGTTTTAGGAGTCTAAACTGATTAGAATCAGTTTCATTCATCCCCAAAGCGTTTAAGGTTTTAGAAGAAGATTCAAGAGGAGAAAAAGTTCAAAGTTTCAAGCGTTCGTTCAAGAAATTCAAGATTTCGCCAAGAACCTACTTCTTTGAGGTATGTAAGCTTCCATAGTGTTGGATTTGTTCACGCACATGCCAATCATGTTATTTGCAACGCAATTTCATTCTTAAAGTTGAAAGATTAAAGTTCTTGATGAGATCTTTATAAGTGTTCTTGAAGTTTCCTTATCGATTAAGTTTTGATGTAAGATTCTACTTGGGTCAACTTTAAACGATCATATATCTTAGAATATAAAAATTTACATGAGCCTTAACCTATTAAATTAAAGGTATTTGAATCTACTTTCCAACGCCACCAATTTCGCTTCAATTCAATTTCTGAGTAAAAAGTTATTACTATTTTAGTAACCTATACAATGCTGTCACGAATTTAGCCGACGGGAAAACATTAAAAAGGATTGTTTTTAATTTTTTACCTCCAAGAAAATCCTAAACGAATTTCTTGACTAATAAATGGCCCAAAACAATCATATTTTCATCTTTTAATCCATCACTCTCTTCTCTCTCAAACCCTAGGGCAAAACCCTAAGGAAAAATCAAAGTAGAAGACTCCATTCAAGATTCTTCTTCAAGGTAAGTCTTTCTCCAAGAATTCCATTTTTTTCAACTCAAAATCCTCCATAAAATTATGAATCACTAATGAAAATCATAATTCTTGGCCATAGAGATTTCAAGAAACTAATTCAAGAATCTCAAGAAATATTTTCTTAATCGTTTACCTTCAAGCTAGGGTTTCAAGACTTCTAATCAAGTTTTTCTTCAAGATTCTTCAAGATTCTTCAAGAATCTTGTTCTTACAGGTATGTAAGGCCATCATAGTGTTGGACTAGTTCGTCCTCACGCCCTACATCTACTTCCAGATCAGTAAAAGAGTAATCTAGGATACTTTCCCTAGATTTGAGTATTCTTGAGATAAGTTGATTTTGAGTTCTTGAGTTCATGTTTCTTTTAAAAGTTCTATACCTAATTATAGAATTGCTATATTGTTATTGAGATGCTTCATATCATGAATCATAACTCTTGAATTCATAATTTAAATTCAAGAAAGAGTTAAGAGTAGAGTTCAAGAAAGTCTTTGAGTTCAATTATGAATCCTTTGAGATCAACTGTCGATTTGAGCTGAGTTTTGAGGAAGTAAGTATGAAAATGTGAAGAGTCGTATACATGAGTTCTATTGTTATGTAGACCTTCGATTCGAGTCGTTCATGCCCATAAATTCCGCATGAACTCCATAATTTGAGTATCTTTGAGAGGAGTAGTATCTTCAAGTTCTAAGTCTTGAGTTTTGAGTTCCTAATCCTTTTTAGATTATATTCCTACTTATGGGACTACTACATGTTACCCATGAAGCCTTTGAGTTGAGTTGTTCATGCCCATAATTTCGCAAGAACCCTATGAGTCGAGCAGTCTAGAGATGAGTAGTATCATTGAGTCTTGAGTTCTGAGTATAAAGGTTCATTATTTCTATTAAGATTCCTGAGTTGAGTCGTTCATGTTCATAATTCCACATGAACCCTATGATTTAAATTATAAATTTTAAAAAGCTTTTTAAAGCCAACACTTGAGTTCTTACACTGAGTTTTGAGAAAGTAAAGATGAGTTTTTGAGAAAAGAGTTTTTCTAAAAACATGATTAGTATGACAATCGAGTATGTCATCAATGTATGAGCAGTATGGTATCTAGATATACCATCAATTTTTATGCAGTATGACTTCCCGAGTCATCAATGATCATATTATAAAATGATTTTGAAATGTTTTTAAGAGAGAGCAGAGTTGAGTTCATTTTCTTTAAAATGATATATGGGAACTAAGTATTTCCAAGAGTAAATGTTTTCACATTTAAGATGAGAGGAAACTGCGATTTCCAGAAGAGTTTTGAGCAGTTTGAGTACCATCTCTTTTAAGAGATAGATTTTTTAGTAATTATCTCAAATCACAGAAAGAGTTATATTTTTAAACATATGAGCTAGTATATTGTGGGAGTAGTTGGGAGAGTTAAGATTACTCATAGCCCCCATAACCCATGTAGCCAACGTGGGTAGAAAGAGTCATACTTTTTAGATGATTCCTTAATGTTTTTTAGCATAGACTAGTGGATCCACTTAGTTGAGAGGTTCTATACCCCGGCAAAGTATAGGACAGTTCTGGCAGCGTGGGCTAGACGTTGTATCATCACATAGCTCATAGTGATGGTTGTCGGTTAGAGAAACTCCCACAGAGTTATATTATATTTTTATATATACAAACTGAGTTATTATTGTATTCTTCAATACATTGAATTGTTATCTACTATTTTAAAAGCTTTCCATATATATTGCATCTTTTACTGTTGCTTTATCCTTGAGTATCATGAGTTGAGTATC
>NW_006238944.1:1318144-1319963 GCF_000226075.1 Solanum tuberosum | reverse complement strand
GATGCAGATACAGGTATTCAGGGTCATTAACAGGAGCTTCGTTGATATCACATGGAGTTCGAGTTAGCTATGGCGAGCCTCCTTACTTCTGGAGGGTTCCACTTGTACTTCAGTTATATCAGTTGTTAAGATGTCGTGGGTCTTGTCCCGACTTCTATCTTTGTCAGTTAGAGGCTTCATAGATAGACAGTAGAGTTTCAGAAGTATGTACATTTATTTTGTTAAATGTTTTAAAGATTTGAGTTGCCTATTGTTGGCTAGTTGAATATTCTATTTTTATTCAAAGTTTTTCATTTGAGTTAAAGATTTGTAATTGAGTTTCATAAATTTCATTATATTTTAAGCTTAGTATGCTTGCGTTAGTCTTCTGCTTGTAGTCAACCAGGATGAGGGTTCGCTTGGGGACCAGCAATGGTTCTCGAGTGTCGGCCACATCCATGGTGTAGGCTCGGGTCGTGACACACAACATCATCACATTATAGAGTAGTTACAAGTTCATAATTCATATTATCAATAAATAATCATTTAAACAGTTTTGCATGCTAAATAAGCAACTCTTAATTTCATCAAAAGAACAACTATGTCTGAAGACTAATCAACATGCAATACAACTCACATTACATATTGGCTACTAAGAAAAATCTAACTCCAAATCGTAATTTAGCTCAACTAATGAATTAAAAGCAAACAAGCTAAATCGTCAAAGTCTTACCTTTTTACAACGCCTTGGAATGCTCAAAGTCTAATATAAATAGAGTATAAGGTCACTTTAATACTCTATTTACTCAAATGGAGGTCTTGGATATTCAAATCCACGTAATTCTACCTTTTTAGAAGGACTAACAAATAATTAACTTGTTATTTTATCAAATCGGAGATTTGCATGATCAACCCAATCCCATTCATAGATTTTAATCCCATCAACCTCTCTTGAACAATTTGTGCGCTCAAGAACCCATTTTTATGGGGTTTCTAGATTTTCCAACATCAAAATTAAAGCCTAGACTCACAATTTCATGCTAGACGAACAAATTCGATGGAAAATAATTGAAAACCTATAAATACTTTATATTTACATTCTTCCCCAACAATTATAACCCTAGGGTGTAACCCACAAATTTCTACGAAGAACTTATCCTTTGATTCTATGCAGAAAATAAATTATGGAAGGAAAAGGTGGATTAGAGTCACTTGCCTCAGAGGAAAAAGCCATAAGTCTTGAAAGAATCACTCTTGGGGTCCTCTGATGGAATATTTTAAGTCATAAACAAAACTTGAGTAAGAAACTTACTTAAACACGAAAATAAGCATCCCAACCTTTTCTATAGTGAAGTTTTTTTTATAGCGGACCAACCCTTCATTATATCGAAACATTGCAGATTCATTGTCTTCGGTATAGCGAACTTGTCACGACTCAACCCACCGGGCTGTGTGAGCACCTACTCTAACACTTAGATAGGAGAATCCTTACCACCCAATTCGGATTAAAACATTCTGAAAATAAATAACTTACTAGGAAAGGCTCATTAAAACATCATAACTTAGGCCCATTAAAACATCATAACTTTACGGAAACAAACTTTCATAAACCTTTTAGGGAAAATGCATAAGTACCCCCCCCAACCTATGCCCGAAATTCCAGAGACACACTTATACTATACTAAGGTCCTATTACCCCCCCAAACTTATTTTATAAATAAATTTCTACCCCTTTTCGGCCTACGTGGCATTATCAATCAGATAGTTTGAAAAAATTATCAACACGCGCTGGGCCCAGAAAATAGTATCACGTAGGCCGAAAAGGGGTAGAAAATTATTT
>NW_006238944.1:1310945-1317997 GCF_000226075.1 Solanum tuberosum | reverse complement strand
AATAATTTTCTACCCCTTTTCGGCCTACATGGCACTATCCTTGAAAAAATTATCAACACGCGTTGGGCCCACAAGATAGTGCCACGTAGGCCGAAAAGGGGTAGAAATTTATTTATAAAATAAGTTTGGGGGGGTAATAGGACCTTAGTATAGTATAAATGTGTCTCTGAGATTTCAGACATAGGTTAGGGGGGTACTTAGGCATTTTCCCAACCTTTTATATAAAAGACTGAAAACACCCCCCCAAGGAACTAGTATAAACAAGTACAAACTCTATTAAGGAAGTACATGTTATACAAGAAAATAGGATATAACTCCCACCATAAGAAAGGAAAATGAAAGTTGTCAGGATCCTTATCACATGTACCTATGAAATATCACTAACCCTGCAACCACACTATGCCAAGTGGCATAGCAAGAGTAGTATCATTAGAAATAACACGTACTAGTAGGTATCATCGGTCGACCCGAACCTACCGCATAACATAATGTAAATTAATAGAAAATTCATGCAATACAGAAATTACACCACCCCACTTCTCTGCTTTCTTACTTATACACTTTCCAGGTAAATACCATGATAAGCACCTTAACTACGCCAGCCTATGACTTCCCAAGCCAACATATGATATCACAATAATACATAATCATAACCTAACCCATGTACCACATTAACATCCCCAAAAACTAGGCCATTGTCAACCCTAACAACTAACCTGCTACCCTTTACAGTAACTATGCCAACTCCTTAGCCCTTTTTAGAACCGTAATGGCACCTTAGATCAACTTATCCGTAGCAAACTAAACCCAAAACCCATTACAAAATCAATTTCATTATGATTAATACTAGACGACTAGATAATTGAGTCCTCATTAACTCAACCCAATAGTTAAGATAATTATGCAGAAGAACCCCAAGAATCTAGATGCAAATGAACAATTAGCTTACCTCCACCATCACAACAGATACATATTCCGGACTCCTTGTCTTTTCTCTGACTTATCGTAACATGATCCATGTCCCACATGGTCACATACAAGTCAGACTTGAGATCAACTCACTTTCCAAGTAACCCGGACCACTCAGGGATCCAACATGCAACAATTATTTCATGAAAGAATACACTAGGTCCACCCATGACACCATGAATACATAGTTGGTCCTTTCACAGAATCCAAAGCAAATTGTTAATGTACCGTCGTGGTACCCGAGCTAACCAACAATCACAAACAATCATGCACAATCACATAACATACTGAACAAGACCACTCAAAAATCATACATCACAATCACAAGTTCATTGCATGAGATTACCTATATGATGTCACATTGTATGTCTCCCTACCATGCATTGTACAAATTATACTATAAAGCAGTATACATGCATACATACATAAACCAGAAACATACAACCATCCTAATAGGAACTCAAGGAAAATCAGGAACTAGAGAACCACTCCCTAGCCACTACCTTATCTTCGCCCTAACAACACATAATAACAATTTCTAACCATCCAAATTCTGTGACCGAAGCCCTATACATGTTGTATATGAATATTTACAAGATCAAATACGTTAAATGCAGGTCTAACTAGCTACTTAATTGCAAGAACTTAGCCTACCTAGGCGTCAAGCAAAAATTGATGAACATCACCCATGAATTTGACTCCGCAGAAGCAACCTTGATGAACGGACATTGAAAATCCATAGACTTTCACCTCTCATGCATGGTAATTCTCCCTCATCCATTTCTCCTTTACCCCTGGTACCTTTGGAGGGTTTTTGGTGCAGCTCTCGTATATTTCTCCTTTCAAAAGAGAATGGAAAATAAAAGATGATGCAATAATTAGGTTGTTAAAATTCAACGTCCTGCTATAGAGGCTCTCAGACTGCTATATCATCGCCGCCATAGCTGGGAAGCTTTTCGCTATGGCAGGCTAACATCAGCCCAGCCTAGAAAAATCAAGTTTAATCTAAAAATCTTTGTGTGCTCAAACTTTTAAAAATTCTTGCACCATCTTTCCAAACTTTTGGGACTCTGCTCGAGGTGTCCTTTAGTAACGACTGATCGAATTGTTACAGAACCACCCTTCACTATAGTAAATGAGGTCTTTGTTATAGACGAAGCCAAGGCAGTTTACCCATTTTATTTTATTGTTTGATTTTTTTCCAATTTCAACCTGTGGGGACCTATGTCAGGGTAATATGGTCTTAAATAACTATAACGATGGGAAATGTCATTACAAATGGGAGAGAAATATTAAAGAGCGCTAAAGAAGAACTGCTTATAACTTCTTATTGTCAATCCATTTGCCTTCGTCGTGACTTCCTGATTCCTTCTTATAACAAAATCAAATAAATACCCAAAGCTCAAAATAATATTATGATGATCGAGAAGAAAATAAGAATGGGATACTCACGAGAACATTTGAATTCTAACATTTGTTAATTGAGAAATCTAAGAATTCAAGTTGAGTTAAATTTTCAAGGGCCTTTGGTATTCTTTCGGGCAAAACATTTAAGATTTTCTAATGTCTTAGTTAAAATTCAACCTAACTATGTAATTACACACTATGAAAAATAAATAGGTCATCATAATTAGTATATTGTTTAATTACTAAGTTGTATAATTACTATCATAATAATTACACCAAATCCAATTATCAGGTGACTTTTTACACATACCCTTAGTTTTTTCTACTCCATTAGGAATTGTAGAAGTCTAAGTTAAAATCAAGCGACATAACGATTAGCTAACCAATTTAAAATCCTTCATCTAAGAAAAATAAATAACTCAATTATTTTATCCTCTATCTAGCTTTTTATATCTTTACTTTGCACATGTTGTAGTACGTAATATTTTGGGGGGAAAGTGCATCACAACATGGAAATAATTTCTTCTATAAGAACTTGACATACTAAAAGAATTGCATATTCTACAAACATTAATAAGTGTCCAAAAAACAAAATAAATATGAATAAAAAATAATTGTACAATTTTATGTGAGGGAAGGTCCACCTATGTTGCCAAAGAGACTTGCACTTTAATGGACAAATTCTTATGCAATCTCCTCCTCATCATCATCATCATCTTCATCTTCATCTTCTTCTTCTTCTCCTTCTTCATCATCGTCATCTTTGTGAATAGCCAAATATGGATTTTTCCCAATTGGCTTAAAATTATAGAATATAAACATATAGAACATCAAGCTTGCACCTTCAGCAGCAACAATAGTAACCCATTCATGCATATAAGTTACTACACTTTCAATCATAGCAATTCCAAATCTAGTGAAATACAAGAACACAATCAAGACAACATAAAAATGCCTAAAAAGTGTCAACTTCTTGAGATTTTCAGCTGCTTTTCCATCATTCTTTGATGCCAACTTAAGGCTTTTAATAGACCATAGAATTGGGACTAGTACAATACAACAACACATAACATCTATTAACAAAAACAACTCATTCCATACTAACCAATGCTTCTCAACAGGTCCACCTTCACTTATCACAATCGAAGCTATATTTTCGATCACTTGTAAAGGGATCACAAACATTAAAACCTTTTTTTCGCGGTCATGAAGGAAAGGTTTCAAGAATGACCAACCAGTTCCAATAAGAACTATGACAGTGAAAAGTGTTACACCTTTCAAAAATCCAAAAATATAAAATGCCACATCCCAACCATGAGCCTTCCCTGTATTTCTAATGTACATCTTGTCTTCTGCGGCGCATATCAACTTCAACGCCTTGAAAACCAACAACATAGCCATGATCAAATGAATCTTGTGAATATTTTTCCTCTGTTTAACACAAATAAATCCCCATATACCCAAAAATACAAAATATACAATGAATAAAAGGAAATATAATTTAGGCAATATAGTCTGACCAGCAGGAAGAAAATCTTTCTCTCCATTATCATTCACATTGTATATTTCAGTATGCACATTCATTGTCACAAGAAATTCCTTTTGACAATTGCCAAATATCAAATTATACTCATCAGGCTCGTCGATTGTGGTTGATGTGTTGTAGGATGAATCAGGGCCAAGCTTGTCAAATCTAAAGACAAGATTTACATACTTACTAGATAAAACACAAAAGTTCTCTGTATAAATGGACTCATTCAAGAGTCGCGGAAATGATACATCTCTAACAAGGCAAAATCCCATGGAAGAAGGATATAGCTTTGCAGCTGGTTCATCTGATCTCCAATAAACATGATCTAGAGAAATGGTAACATGCCCATCAGGTGCAAAACCAAATCTCTCTATCAATATTATTTGCCTAGAATCATCAACAATGTGTGTATTCTTGATTTCACATGTTGAAAATTTAAAACTTGATATAAATATAATGAACAATGCTTGTAGAAACTTTAAGCATCTTACATAGTTGACATCTTCCATAATATGCTTATTACTTGAATTTTTTTATAGCATGATAGGACTAAAATATTTATTTTCTTTTATTTCTCTGTTTTAACTAGAAATTTGTAAAATACTAAAAATAGTGACAAATGACAATGTAAAAGAAATGTATTCTTGTATAGTCTAATTGAAGGAGCACAATTCTTAATTACTCTCACTAATCGCACTTAAAACTGTCTTTAAGCAAAATTTTCAGCATTACCACAAATGAAGTTTGAAAATAATTTAAACTTTAGTAGATCCGAACCAATAGGGACGTAAAGAGAAAATAAATGAAAGGTAGTTAAAGGAATTTTCTATATAATAACTACTATTAATTTAAGCTTAAGAGTAAATTTCATCTAATTTCTTCAATCTTCTAATTGCAGAAATTTAGTCATTAAATGCTACACCACATTTTAGTTTTTTTTTTTCGTTGTTTTGAGTATCAATTATATGATTAATGCTTAAATAATACTCTCTGTGTTTTAAATTTTTTGTCCTATTTTGACTTGCCACCGAGTTTAAGAAAGTAAAGAAGTCTTTTAAATATTGTGGTCTTAAATTAAAGATATGTCAAATGTATCAAAATATTCTTTAATCTTGTAATATTAAACATGTCACATGTAATATTGAAATTAAAGAGTTGATAACAAGGAAAGAGATATTCTTTTTGAAACAGATTAAAAAAAAGTAGGACAAAAAAATTAAAATAGATGAAAGAGGAAAATAGGGCAAACAAATTAAAATGAAAGGAGTATATTTTTACTGTGCATGAATAAGCATTAAAAAGATGAGATAATTACACTCTAGTGCAGCTCATAAAATCACTTTACATAATTTTGCCAAGGTTTTCATTGCTTACATAAATTGACACATTCCATGACAACTCTAAATTGTAGGGCCTAGATCTATTGAGTTTTTCTTGGGAGAATTTGGGAGGATGACTTTGGTTAGTTTTAAGGAATTTTGGAGAATGAGTTGAAAGTGGTTAATTTTGGCCTTACAAATGTTATATAGGGCTAAGGGTATAAGGCAAAACGATATAGTTTACGCATTAATCAATTAGGGAAAAGAATAAAAGGTCTTGTCGACTTGATCCTACAGGTTGGACATACGATCCATAGGTCCTTCTATGGACCGTACTGGTCACCCGTGGAAAGGATACTAGGACCTTAAAATTCACCCTCTTTGACGGATCCCATGTATGGTTCATAGGTCTTCCGACGGTTTGTACATGTCATCCGTAGGAACCAACTTTGACCCTCAAAATTTCACTAAGTCTGGTACTCACTACGAGACCTATCACGACTCGTACAAAGGTTGATACCGTCCTAGTGAACCGTAAAAAGGGTACTAGACTTGATTTGAAAATTTTATTTTCCCCAGTTCCTATGGTTGCCATCTACGGCCCGTAGAAGCTTCTACGGTACGTAGATTGAACCCGTAAACATAGACACCAGCCCAAAAACTGCATTTTCCTTTCTTTCCAAATTCGAGGTGTTACACCTAACTAGGTAACTTATATTTTGTTTATGTCTAAAGCCTACATTAATAGAAGTCCAATGCCTCTTGGACATTAAGTTGAGACGCAAGGCACCTTTTAGGACGTTGGTCATGCATATGGAAAAGGGAGTAGGGGTAGTTAGGCCTTGTTGGAAATGATGTAAGGTGACTCAAGCAGAAAAATGACAAACTTTGATTTGTCTCCCGATTACTAAGCCTGATCCGACAAGTATAAGTTAGTGGAGTTGACAATATCTCTGTCTTCTTTTCCCTTTTTATTGCTCGTATTATTTGGGGTAGTTTAATAAATAAAATATGTTTCTTTTTATATTATATTTTTTGTAAATTCTGTCCTCTCGCTTGTCTGATTCTATTATTATTTTTCATGCTAATTGTCTGTATTATATGCCTAAATATATATTTATCCTATCACGTAGTTTAATTAACTATAATGAATAAATAGTGACCTTATTTGCTACATGTTATAACCCCCACATAAATATATGAGATACGGTCGGGACCAATATCTTTGGACCTCGAGGGATGCTTAACACTTTCCTCTCGAGGTAACTTGAACCCTTACCCAAATCATTGGTTTTGTTGACCTGAATTAATTAGAATTAGTTAAGTTAGGATGGTTCTCTAACGCGTCTTTAATTCATTAGGTGGCGACTCTTCTTTTAAAATAAAACCTAAAAGAAAAGTCAAGTCGTTACACCAAACCTGGTTTGCGAAAAATGGGGTGCGACATATATATATGTGTGTGTGTGTGTGTGAGAGAGAGAGAGAGAGGTCATAATCATTAGGGAGGTTGTAGGGTGATTTTAGGCTTACATGATCCTTGATATACCGTGAGTTTACGATATTTCTAATACGTTTCACTGACAAGTTGTGTGTGTCTAAGGCCCTTTTATATTGGTTTTGATGTGTTTTTATCATGTTTTGCAGGAAAGACGTTCAGGCGCGGAAGTGTAGAGACAGCTGAAAGAAATGCAGAAGAAAGGCATTCACGGAGGTGATCTACGGACCGTAGGTCCATTCACGGTCCGTAGGTGATGCCCGTAGATCAGCAGGGAAGGCATGGAGGACAAATCAGGGAAATCTGACCAAGTGTGGAACCACGGCGTCTA
>NW_006238944.1:1289311-1309909 GCF_000226075.1 Solanum tuberosum | reverse complement strand
AATTTGTTTCACAAATCCCCCCCTTTTTATTTCTTGTTTCTGGAAGTACTTCGGCTAATTGAATATAATTGTTGGTTAAAGTAAAATCTAAACCATTTTCCTCGTGGGATCGACCCCAAACCTACAAGTTGGGTTCTTTACTTGATAACGATCGCTTATACTTCTTTAGGGAGGTGTAATTTGAGCGTATCAAATTTTGTCACTACATTTTGGCCATCTTTGGGATTCTATATTAGTAAATTAGCCTTAAGCCTTAGTTTAGGTTGTTCTTAGCTTCAACTTGGAAGTATGGAATCCTTAGAATTCTTAGGGGATTTGAACTTAGTTACAGATGTTGTCGTTGCTTGTGTAGAATAATTATGTGTTTTCTTTAGATGATTGTGCTTTATCTATGATATTGTGATAGATCATGTGTGGTGACTATCTTTGGGTATGATACATGGGTAAATTTGATCATATTGGATATGGTGGATTTCAACTTAATTTTAGGCATGGATTGACTATCTCCTTATCATGCACTTTTGGATTGTTTTACAAAACTATAACCTTATGTATGTCTAGTATCCCTTTTATGTAACACCTCAGAAAAATCTAACTAAGACTAATCCAGAAGAAAAAGGTGAACCGCAAAGGGATCCACAGGTCGTGTGTAGAACCACAACCTGTCACCCTTGTCGTGGTTCACACCCTTGGGAAAGGTGGAGGATCCCAGACCCCTACACAGGTCGTGGAACTCCATACGGGCCGTCAGGTATCTGGTGAGATCCACCCAGTACCACCTTAGCTCCTGCGAAGAACCACGGTGGTCTATACAGCCCGTGGTGCTTCACACGGTCCGTGAAGTGGACGTGGATCAGCCTTCAGGTTTTGGGTCAACTTCAAACGAGCATATCTTTTAGCACAAAATGAATTAGGTGGCCCATGACCTATTAAATTAAAGATATTTGAATCCTCTTTCCAACGCCACCGAGTTTTCTAAAATCCAAGCTCGGGGTAAAGAGTTACACTTATTTCAGTAGAAACCTGTTGGGCATGGCCATAACCACGACCCAGTTGACGGGCCATGGTCCTATTGACGGCCCATCTGTCCCATCGTGAAGGTCACTTCGTTAGTTTTAAGTCAAGGTCATTTTGGTCTTTTCCCCTATGCATTGGGCACTTAAATTACGTTGGTTGATGCCTAAGCTACGTCGGTTTACTTAGTCTAAGCCTAATAATCTAGTCAGACAATACCCAGAACCCTCGTTCTCTAAAAAAAATCACCCAACTTAGAGCGAAAAGAAGAGGAAAAGTTGACCACTTCACCCAAGAACAAGCAGGAGTGTTCTTCAAAGTTCAACCCAAAATCCAAAGGATTTCTCCGTAGATTTCGTCACCGGGTAGGTGGGATATCTCTAGTGGGTTCCTTTAACCCATTAGGTCCTTAGAATGCAGTTAGTTCTTCGTATTCTCATAAACTGTTCAGACCTAGGGTTTCTAGATTTTCAAGATTTACTGTGAATATGGTTCCTTTGATCTAAATAACTTGTTTCTTGATAATTCAGTATGATTCCATGCATAGCACTCAGAACCCTAGCTTGTGTAAATTTATTCTAGTTCATGAATTATACTTGCTAGGCCAACCAGATAGAAATTCATGCTTTAGATTTTGAATGCCATATTCTTAGTATATAAATGTCGCATTCTTAGTTAGCATGTCAGTGTTTTGAGCTATTCAACATTTAGTGAATTTTACTTCATGAATATTCAGTTGGGAGTAGACTAAGCATCGAGTTGGACTAGAGTTCAGCATACCCTCAAAGTCCCAAAACACGTAGCGTAGGTTTAGAAGTCCCCTCTGTTGGGCATCAATTTTCAGTGATCACACCACAGTCATGCCTTTATACCCCTGGCAAGGAATATTGGGTCCTCTCGATGGGGCGTATACATCGAACTCCATGTTTAGCTCACGTGGTTTATGTCGGTTAATAGTAGCTCCCACAATCAGACTCTTAGTGCATTCACTAGGTTTTCAGCATTTACCTCAGTATATAGTTCAACATGTTATCTTCATGATTAGTACTTGGTTATTGCCTTCAGTTCAGTTTTCAGTTATACTCTAGTACAAGTCTATATCCTTGTTCAGATGATATATTGTTAAATTATGCATTGTTCAACTTATATAATTTGTTCAGCTTAACATATTTATATTCTGCATGTTTTGTACATTCAAAGTACTGACACATACTTTTGTGCTACATTGTTTTATGATGTAGGTTCAGGTGTTCATCATCCAGATCACACTTTGTTCGATCCTCAGTCCAACTTCAGCAGCTTCAGTGGTGAGTCCTCATACTTCGAGGACAATAAACATGCTTTATCTTTTAGTCTTTATTTTTAGTTTCAGTCTTGTTAGAGTTAGTTGGGGGCTTGTCCCAGCAAGCCCATTCAGTTAGAGGCTTTTCAGATATAGTAGTAAATTCAGCTAGAATTGTCAAGTGTTGTTCCAGTCATCACTAAACTCTTATTGTGTTTTATATATTCAGGCCAGTTGTGTATTCCCCATTTCAGATATCCACTATTTTTAGCTTCCGCATAGTACATGATTTACTTAGTTATTTCCAGTATGCTTGTTATATTCCAGACTCAGGGTTAGCTTGGGGTCACTCGTGATCCTAGGTCTTGTGTTACGTCTAGGGGGTAGCCTCGGGGTATGACATTTTTATTGTGCGAAAGGGTACCGTTAGCCATATACTAAGGGGTGTTATATTGTTTCTGATGGCACGATAATTGATAGGAAAAGGTTGTTTGTCCTATCTTTCTTATTCTCATGCCTCATGATACTAGTGTCGATACTCCTTCCCTCAATCCAGTTCTAGTGCTTAGTGAGTTTTATGACGTGTCCCACCGATCTACCTGGTCTTTCTCCTTATCATGACATTGACTTTGGCATGATGTTGAGTTGGCCACACAACCATTTTCTAATATGTCTGAAGTAAGTTGAGGGTGCTTAAGGAGCATCTTCAGAACCTCTTGAGTATGGGATTTATTAGGTTGAATGTGTCTTCATGGGGTGCTCTGACTTTGTTCGTGAAGAAGAATAGTGGTTCCTTATGTATGTGTATTAACTATAGGTAGTTAAATAAGGTGACTATCAAGAATAGGTATCCAATGTTGCGTATTGATGACATATTTGATTAACTTCAGGTGCAACCGTGTTCTCTAAGATAAAATGGAGATCAAGCTGCCATCAATTGAGGATTATGGTAGAGGACATTTCAAAGACTGCTTTTAGGATTCATTATGACCATTCCTAGTGATGTCTTTTGATTTGACCAGTGCCCATCAATATTTATGGATATGATGAACCATGTGTTCAGGACCTACGTAAACTCATTTGTGATAGTGTTCACCGATGACGTTTAAGTCTACTTGGGGACTAAAGATAAATATGAGTAGCATATACACAAGTTGACTCTAAGATTGTAGCCTATGTAGGCCTCTTCAAGACTCGTGAACTGCATCTATGTACATATAACATATAAAGCTTTCAAATAGCATATAAGTACACCTACTCAATACTTAAACATTTAGAAGGTTTAGATGTCACAAGGAATTTAGTAGGCTTATCAACGATGTTCTAAGGATATTTCTACCGCCTTAGCATATAGCTTGAACAAGAGCACATATATATCTATTTCTATATAAATCTACTAACATTTAGAATTTGCATATCTATATATTCTTCCCATAAGGTGCTTCCTTTACATGTGTCGACAATTATACAATTGAACTTTCGTTATTAATTTATCATGTCGACGAGCACAAATAGTTATCAATTCTTTGGCCTTACTCACATGGAAACATGGAACTAATATACACAACTACTTATAATGAAAACACATATAGGAACAACTTGCATGGCCATAATAATGGGTCTCCAAACTCAATTTATAACTACGACAACAATTATATATTTGTCATTCATGTCACAGTCATAAATATTAAGCATTTTAAAAACTATAGACTTCAACCATGTATTCCCAACCTTTTAATAGAACCATATCACACCTCAATATGAATTTAAATCATAGGAATACCAGTTCTATCAACGACGTAGATTCATGTTTGAAAATAGAGGGAATGGGGGCCTTTATGTACCTTCATTACAGTCCTTTAACGTATTACAATGACTAAATTATCCCTTTCTCCTTCAATCTAAAATAATAGACAATGAACATTCAATTCAAATAGTTACACAACACACCAGTCATGTTGTCAATTCAACAAGCACATGATAAGCGTAAGCTCAAGAGATATTCAAAATAATCAGTGTTCTTAGTATCCAATCCTTCATATTACTTATAACAATACACTACAAGTAAATGAGTCCAATACATTAACTAGAAGCTATCAAACCACTCCACACACTCCCTCTTTTCCAAATACATCAATCAAAATGGGAGAAATATGGACTCACAGCTTTTTATCATTGTCTTATAAGTCCTACCCGTAGGATATAGCTAGAACATTAATAACATCACATGTATGAGAGTAGGGGGTATTGTCATACACTAATTGAAGAACAATATTGATCATTAAGTTATTGTTAACCAAGAGGGAAGGCTGTCTCTTTAATCCAAAGAGAGGAATAAATTAATTCTAGGCTTGGTTGAAGAACAACACTTGATTCTTGGTTGATTCCTTACCTAGGCCTTTAAATGAGGAGAGGGGTTCAAGAACCAACAAGGAGAAGCTCTAAAAATGACTTATGAAATGTATACAATGAACTCAATTCATAACTTATTGAATATGGCACATAGATCGACTTAACATGTGCAAGTCAGGTGTGTAGTCCGTAGTAAAACACACATCTTTTTACTCTAGAGTCGGATTGATGATTGATTTAATTTGCTGGAAACTAGACTCAAATCTTTAATGTGATATATATAGGCCCTCTAAATCATTATATATTGGGAGATATGTCTGCCTAGGTTAGACCATATATGAGATTATAAAAAATAATCCGCCTCAATAAGACTTTCAACTTGTACTATTGTTCCCAAGGCTTCCTTTGGCCTCCTACCTTGGTATAACACTCATGGTGATGTACTATCAATAATACTCAATATGATAACCCATTCAAAACCTTATTTTCCATAAAACTCATCAATGAACAACGTATCATTTTTGGCGCGTACGTCTTCGACTTAGTGAGTTAGTCACCTTAAAATATGGGGTGTTACATTCACCTACTGAGATTCGAGTATTATGGGGTTGGTAGGTTATTGTCAGCGCTGTATGAAGGGTTTTTCATCTATTATGTCTTCGTGGATAAGTTGACTTAGAAGAATGTGGTGTTCCAATGGTTATATGATTGTGAGACGAGCTTCTAAAAACTCAATACTTGTTGAATTTGGCTTAAATATTGACATTACACGTGAAGGGCGAAGGTTTTACTATTTATTGTGATGTTTCTCATATAAGTGCTACTGCGTATTGATGTATAAAGGCAATGTTATAACTTATACCTCATAAAAAGAACTAACCCTCTAATGAATCTTAGTTGGCAATGGTAGTGTTCGCTTTGAATATTTGGAGGCACTACCTCTACGATGTGCATAGTAAGATTTAAATGGATCATCACAACCTTCACTATATTTTCAATCGTAGAGATCTCAATTTGAGGCAGTGGAGATGGTTGGAGTTGCTCAAGGATTATGATTTGACTATTTTTATCATATGAGCAAGACTAATGTGATAATGGTTGCCTTGAGTCGTAAGATAGTTAGTATATGTAGCTTGGCTATGTTGCAGGTGGAGAAACGTCCCTTGACTATAAATGTTTATTCCTTGACTAATCATTTCACGAGGTTTGATATTTCGAAGCCTGATAGAGTTTTTGCTTGTATTAAGGCTCAGTTACTTTTGGTGGAATAAATTAAGACTCAATAGCTTGAAGTTGAGAAATATTGTATGCTTTGAGACAAAGTGTTGAAAGTAGAGGTGAATGGATCAATTCTTGATGATGAAAGTGTTTTGAGGATCAAGAGTCATATTTATGTATCAAAGATAGATTATTTGACTAAGCTAATCATGAAAAAGGCTCATAGTTTGACGTACTTTATTCACGTGGGGGTAACAAAGATGTATCATGATCTAAAGCAACATTATTGGTGGTGTAAGATGAAGAGAGACATCATGGGGAATATGTCTCGAAGCTTGAATTGTAAGAAAGAGAAGTATGAGCATAAAAAATGGGATGATATGACTTAGACGATGCCTATACATGAGTGGACTTAGAAATAAATCGCTATGAGCTTTGCGGTAGGGTTTCCACAAACTTTGAGAAAGTTTGGTAGTGTTTAGGTCATTGTAGATAAATTAACCAAATTCTCATTTCATTATGGTTGAGACTATCTAGATTTCAATGAGATTGACCAAGATCTACATTTAAGAGATAGTTCATTTGCATGAGGTTTCTATTTCTATCATTTCAATTGGGATACTCAGTTCACATCTCATTTCTCGAGGTCTATGCACAAGATGTTGGGTACTCGAGTAGAGCTCAATGCAACTTTTCACCTATAAACAAATGGTTAACTCTAACATACTATTCACATCCTTAAGGATATGCTACAAATCTATGTGATTGACTCTAAGATCATTGGGATCATTCTTACTATTTCACAGTTTGCTTATAATAACAATTATCATTCTACCCCCAAATTGCTCCATTTAAGACTTATTTTCTTTAGTTTGGTTCCATTTTGGTATTTTTGTTGAACACCCCTTCTCGTATGCAACAGTCAAGCAAAACCATTGTTGGATATTCACATTTTCTATCTTGGCTTGATTGGCCATCCTACCTCGACTGCCTACTTCCTTCTCTCTTGTATCTTTCTCCGGTGAGCTCTCTCGTAATCTTTTTCTCTGCAAAATCAATTTGTAAGTTCTTCATTTTTCTCTTTCGCTTCAAATTTTATCATTTGGTCAGTAAATATTCTAATTCATTTTTCCTACAATTTTAGTTTAGAATGCAAATTTATGAATTGTGTTTCAATTCTTTTGGTAAGTGATTTCGATTCTTTGTGTCAGCTACCACTATATGAAGAATGACTACAATTTGATTTGTCACTGTTTTTATGATTTTACAAATTCATTTCCATTCTAATTTTCTTCACATTCGATGTTGACTTCAATCTTTTGTGGAATGTTAATCTGCCTTTGGATCTTATTAACTAATTTTGGAAGATTTATCTAAAATAAAATTGAACAAGAAGGCCTAAAATTGTGATCTCTATTGTCACGTTGTGGGTTTTCATTATGAAAGCTGGATTGTAATTTGACTTTTGACACATTTGTTTTTATTTTTTTGGGTTGTAATTTTTAATTTGATGATGATGTAGTTAACTTCTTGTTTTTGCTATTAGTATTATGATTTTCTCCTTCATTTTGATTTCCAAAGATTGGTTGATTCTATATTGAAATGTGTGAATGCTTGTCTTGAATATTTGAGTATTGATTATGGTCAATATCTTTGACTCAAGTAGTGTTATTGATGAGATATATATTGGTGATAATTCAATTTGGTTAATTTGAGTTGCATAATCCTTGCACGAGTCTTGATAATTTTGTTTTGATTAGTTGAATATCGAGTTGTAAGACTTACAATGATCGTTACAAGCAAATTAGGGTCGTAGAGTTGTGTTTAATAATTGTGTTTGAGTGTCATGTGTGGTGATGTTTTCTTGAATTTCATGTATTGTGAATACCTAGAACTTTCCTTGTTAGTCCCATAGATGAATATTGGTAATTGCAAGAAGTGATCATTGACATTATTCTTGAGAGAACATATTGATTAAACCTCCTTTGTGACTACTTTGTGAGTGTGTGAACCATCTTTGCCCTATTTGAGCCTAAACCTTTCTTTGATGACTCTCATCCCCAAATCATTGTGAATCATTACATGTGTTTCTCACTCATAACCTTCTTAAAAGCATTAGATTGTGATTGAAAGCCAACTTAGGTCAAATGCGTAAGTTAGGGGGTGTGATAAGGAAAGATTCTCATCCTGATATCTGATTGATATATATATATATATATATATATATATATATATATATATATATATATATATATATATATATATATATATATATATATATATATATATATATATATATATATATATATATATATATATATATATATATATATATATATATATATATATATATATATATATATATATATATATATATATATATATATATATATATATATATATATATATATATATATATATATATATATATATATATATATATATATATATATATATATATATATATATATATATATATATATATATATATATATATATATATATATATATATATATATATATATATATATATATATATATATATATATATATATATATATATATATATATATATATATATATATATATATATATATATATATATATATATATATATATATATATATATATATATATATATATATATATATATATATATATATATATATATATATATATATATATATATATATATATATATATATATATATATATATATATATATATATATATATATATATATATATATATATATATATATATATATATATATATATATATATATATATATATATATATATATATATATATATATATATATATATATATATATATATATATATATATATATATATATATATATATATATATATATATATATATATATATATATATATATATATATATATATATATATATATATATATATATATATATATATATATATATATATATATATATATATATATATATATATATATATATATATATATATATATATATATATATATATATATATATATATATATATATATATATATTAAAAGTTTATATTTAGTGACTGTTGTTTGTTTTTGTAGATATTTAAATAAAACGAATTTCTAATGGGCCGAGTCATGAAAATTTTCTAGAAAAGAAGTTAAATGAGAGTTCATGTACAAGATGAGGAAAGAAAATGGGAAAGAAGTAAGGTCGTGTGAATGCTTTGAGAAGGTTGAGTCACTATGAACCAAAGATTATCATACCTAGCCCATCAACTCTGTCACAAACCTTGAAAGTCCTTTGTGATCTTGCAGGAACTAATTCATTGATCGTTGGGAAAACATGAGCAATTATATGGGTAAAAGCATACATGTTTTTTTCTCTGTCAATGTGAGAATTCATTTCGATTCCTAAAATTAAAATTTGGTTTGTGATTTATGAGAGCATAGAATCATCCTTGGTGTGAGGTCACTAGGCACTCTTGTTGAGCCTTGCTTTGCACCCTAGTGAGTTTTGTGAGCATGTCCTTGAGTTGATAACAACTAGTCATTGTTTGAGGTTTTTGATGTATAATTGGATTTGCATATCTTGAATATAACCTTGTGATAACACTTACATGTTAGTTCTCAAGAAGCATTGTTTGTAGACATCTTTATTGAACTGATTGATCTCATGATTTACTTGAGGAAAATTAAAAGTTTAAATTTGGGGTATTGATGAGTCAGAGATTTTTAACTCATTGTAGAATTCTAGTTAATCAAATTGTGTCCTCAATGCTTGTTTATGTCTTATGTGCAAATCTATTTGAATTTCAGCTACAAGAATTTAAGGCAAAACGAGGAAAATTGAAAGTAAAAGAAATCAAATGCATGAAAAAATGATGAAATGGGTGAAACTGTTGATCGCCAAAGTCACTCGGCACCGCGTGCACCCAAGCTCGCCTAAAAGATTAGAGAACCCTGCTCAAAGAATTAGGCTAGGTCAACGATGTACAATCTCATTCGGCGACTCGCCGACTCTACTCAGCGGTATCTGTTGAGGTCGTCAAATGTCACTTAGACCTGAAGGGGCCAAGACAAACTCTAAAAAGCCAACTTGGCGATAGAGATAAGCATTCCGCGACTTGTCGATCTGTTCAGCGAGCACGACCTAACTCGCCAAATTGACCAAAAAGTGTATTTTTGTTAAGATTTTTGAAAATGTATAAATAGCCTTTTTTGGAGAGAGAAATTACTTTACACTTTTTGAATATTTCTGCACTATAGGAGCTTCTGATATTGGGAGATTTTCTTGTACTTGCGAATCTGGGGATTGAAGGAGATTGTGAATTACATTCTCATTATATTTTCAACCAATTACCTACTATGGAGAATCATTTTTATAACTTACTTTTACTTTTCAGCATGGTTCACTAAAAAATTATAGTCTTAAGGCGTGCACTTGTAATAGATGCTTAATTAGCATATGTGTTTTCGTTAATTGATTAATATATTGTTGATTTGATATGAGTCCAGTTATCTCTTCATTATTTAACTTATAATTTGAGGTTGAAAACTCTTATTTAGCTTAGACCTCTAGTATTGCTTATGAAAGATACCTAGAGTGGAAGAGATAACTAATAATTACTTGATTTAGTTCATTTTATAGCCTTAGCTTGATGAAGTTTGACTGAATCAATGTTTCGAATTGATTTATGTTGTTGCATATGTTGGGATTTTATAGATACCACCTGAGTTATGATGATTGATTAATAACTAGTTGTCATTTGTGTAAATCTAGCCTACCCATTGACAATCAAACTGATTTTAGCAATTGAATTAACCCATTTTGTAAAATTAGCATCCATTTACGCACATTCCTAAGATTCCTCTCTCACTCTTGAAATATCCGTTGTGTACTTGTGTTACGCTTGCTACTGTTAATTGTTAAAATCTTGTTAACCAAATTCGAATTGTTAATCAACCCCCATTTACATTCATGCATAAATTGCTTGAATCACATCATAAGGTGAATTACTATCGACTATTCCCTACGAGATCGACTCGAGCTCCTTGTTGGGTTATATATTGCGAACAATCGTCTATACATCGATTTGTAAGGTATATAATTGAACGTTATAAAAAATTATAGTAATTTACAAATCTATATTACTACCTAATAAAGGGGAATATGAGGCACCAGACCGTCAACACGTCTTCTTGTGCTGCCTGCTTATTCCCCTTGGCTGCCTCATCTTCATTTAGCTGCTATTTATTCTGGAAAAAAGTAGGATCCCCTTAAAATTTTAACTGTGAACTTACTTTTTAGGATCCTTCATAAGATGGGCCCATGAAAGTTTTTTATGGGCTCCATTTATATTTTATACTTATTTGTTAATTTTTAATTGTTTATTATTAATTTTATACGTCTTTGAAATTAATGTTTGATATTCGTATTTTATCATGATTTCCATATCAAATGATGTATAATCTTAAATTTTGAAGAATAATTTATGAAATAAGTAATTAATGTTGAAGATAAACATGAAAAAAACTTCTTATGCTAAAAGTGAAAGGTAAAAGTCAAAAAACGTGTGTTCTTCAAAATTAGTATTGATTTAATGGATATTTTTGTCATTTAATAATTTTCACTTTATTGTTTTATTTATCTATTTTAACAAATCAAGACAAGTTTATTATTTTTATCCAATACTATGTTTATCCTTAAATAAATGTATAAAGTAATAGTAATCAAAAATAAAATTTTAAAATATAATTAATACATTTAATTCAATAAAATAAAATCTTAATAAAATAAATAATATAAATATTTTTATGTGAACAATTTTAATGAACTTAAAATAATTAGTGAAATAACTTAATAACTTATTATATTAAATATATATAACAAAATTATTAAAAATTATGATTAAAAAAATATACATAAATATTTAACTCAGTATTATTGGGCCCGTGCACAGGACGAGCAACCCTTTCAAAGTGACTATAAAAAATTATAGTCATTTGAATATCAAAGTGACTACATTTAATTCCATTCATCATCAATCATATTATTTTTTCTTACTTCATTACCTTAATTTGATTATTGCTTTCATTTGTATCATTTCCTTAAAGGACTTTTTTAATAATAAAATTTACCCTTTTTAATTATTATTTTTTACAAGAAATTAGTTATTATAACATGGTAAGAATGACATATATTTTTTTATGAAATTTAATTTTTTTAATTTAGATCACTTCTTTTGCTAAAGATTCATATATATATATATGCGTAATAATAAAATTAAAATTAGAAAAAGATGACAACCTTCTTATTTCAGATATTTGTTTATTTTAATCATTTTTTTTTGACATTTTATCTTATATTTTCTTTAAATAATTGTTAAAAATTATGTGGAGGTTTATTTTATTTTTTTTCTATTTTTTTTTATACTTTTCCAAATTTTGAAAAGACGGAAAATTCTATCTCAAAACCTTATTGAGTTATCAAATACGCCCATATTTAAATCATTTCATCATTGATGCTATTAATTTTTTAAATTTCTTTCCTTAAATTCATCAATAATGTTATGTGTATCATTTCCTTAAATCATTTCTTTTCCTTTCTTTTTTCTTTTTACTTTTTTATTTCTTTATTCATTTCAAAAATTAATTGTCATTAACTGTATAACAATTGTATTTTTTAATATATAAATAGAATTTTATTTGTCGTTTTTTTGAATTCTTAGATTTTTTCTTCTACTAAAGATTGATATCTATATGTTATAATAAAGCTAAAAATATAAGAGGTGGTGTGATATCCTTCTTAGTCCAGATATTTATTAATTTGTATCAATTTTTTTTTGATATTTTCTTATATTTTTCTTAAACTAATTGCTTAAAAATGAAGTTAATTTTATCAAAAATATTATGATAATTATTTGCATTCATTGCTCAATTAAAAAGATAAAAAAACATTTAAGAGAAATAAAGTATGCATGAAATGTTTCAGTTTTTAATTATTTGTTTTATTTTCATTAGAGTAGAGTCTAAAAAAAATTATTTTGAAATTGCAAACCTGAAAATCCTTCACTTTTATCATAATATTCATTTTCAGCTTCTTTCACATATATAAATGATGACTTCTAACAGCCTCTTATCAATATGGTCTTTTAGGTTATTTGCTATTAAATTTTTTATTTGCGCTAATCAAGTATTATTTTTTTATTTTGTTGGATGGTTTTTTTTATGAATATTATATTATTGTGCAAGTTTTTTTTCTATTTATATAACACATTTTTTAAAAAAAATCTTGATTTATTAGCATAGTAAATTTTTTAAATGAAAACTTTATTTACAGTTGGTTGGTGATATGTACTATATTAGATAAAAAAAAGTGACCTTGCAATTAGATTAAATGAATGTTAGAAAAAAATATATAAAACAACAAATCAATTAATTTGATGTTGGTAAGTCATTTATTTGTTCTGAGCAATTTAATATTAATGTTGTTCTTAGTCGATACTGGGTCATTCATAACATTATTATACTTTTAGTTTTATTTTTATTTTTCAATAAAAGTTGATGACCTACAAAATGCAAGCTTTATTCATATTGCATTATAGATTTAAAAGTAATCACTTTTAGATTGCTAAATTATTTATGATTAATTTTCTATTTTACTAACATCATATATTAAAATACTAATTCCGTTCTTATTCTTGATTATCACTAGACTATTATAACTTATGAATTTAAGGGTTTCGACAAAAAAAATAATCATATGACTTGAAGTATTGCAAGTTATATTTCATGAATAGGTAATTTATAAAAGGTTTATTTTAAATTATTGTTATACCGCGCGAAGCGCGGACAAGTTTCCTAGTACATTCATAGTACACAATAATTAGGGGGACTCAATAGAATTGGTGATCTAAAGCCAAAATTTAGAAAAAAGAGCTGTGTTTATTATTTTTTCTAAAAATATTTATTCTGTTAAATTTTAAATAATTATTTTTTTCTTTTCAATTAACAGTATACCATTTCTTGTAATATTTTGTCACACAATAATAAACATATATAAATTATAGTATGTTACATAACAACACAAATGTTTATAGATATCTTATTGATTATAGTTTTGAAATATTTTCAATAGAATCAATTGTTACATAAACTAAATAATTATTCTAAAAGTATTTAAAAATAAAATTAAGACTTCATTTCATTGAATATGTCAATTGGAGTATCATTCTTTTACTTATATAATATTTTTTAAATTTAATTATTTGATAATCTAATTAGTTTGAGATGAAATGTTTAATAAAACATCTTAAAGAATTGAAGACAATCTTACAAAGTCAATATTAAAACACGATTGATTTAAACTGAAGTAAATTAAGAAATAAAAAGTACTTGTAAATCTATTTGTCTACAATTTTTAATTATAATTATACTCCCTCCGTTCCTATTATATGTTTTCTTACTAAAAATAAATGATCCTTAATATTTGTCATTTTCACAAAATAAATACATAAATGACACTATTCTTCCTATTTTACTCCTAAGAGTTATTAACCATAACAGTATATGTTCATTTATTGAAAACTTGACTTAAAAAAAAAAAACTATTTCCATCCACTTTTAATTGTCATAGTTTCCTTTTTTAGAATCAAACTATAAAAACGTTGACTAACATTTTACGATGTATTTTTTCCATCATATTGATATGCAAAAAATTACAATTATAGTACTTTTCGTATAGTTATTGAATATCTATTTTTTTTTTGTATAAAATATCAAATTAATGTTATCTAATTAAATTTTAAAAATGAGTCAAATTGACATTCGAAAAATGCAACATGATAAATAAAAGTGAATGAAAACACTAATAAATAAGGATATAATGGACGAGAGGGACTTGCTCGGATGATAAGCACCCCTCACTTCCAACCTGAAGGTTGCGAGTTCGAGTCATCAAGGGAGCAAAAGGGGTGGGAGCTCCTAAGGGAGGGTAAAAAATAAAATAAAAAGAAATGAAAAACTTACATACTTTCTTAAGCTACATCTAAAATGATACATATAAATACAAACGAACTTTCTAATTAATAGTAACATTTTCTTCCAGTGTGCTATACGGTGCTTCTCACCATTTATACTCCATTTTACATCGCCTTCATCAGATCTGGTCGTCTCTTTTATGTATGTATCTCCTGCATCTTTTGTCTGCTCAGTGCTTTTGGTTCTTCCTTTAATCGTCCTCTTGCTCGAATTGTGCATCTTTGGTATGTTTTTGTATTTGATCGAACTGAATTTGGGGGTTTCTTGATTCGTTGGAGGCCCTTATTTTTTGGGGTCTAAAGTCACTGCTTTAGGGTTTTGATTTCATTGTCGTATGCTCTAACTTTTAACTTATCTTGAACTATGTCATTTGCAGATTCTTCTAAGAGGATTTTGGTCCACTATTCACTTGTTTTAGCATGGTAAAGTTTCACCAATTGCTTATTCTTGTTGGGCATATATTTCTTATGCACACATATATGTATGTGTAATGTAATTACCTATGTGTGATGAGTAATTGGCCTTTCAATTTCAACATCAGCTATATGCCCCACATTCATATATGCGGTTTAACTTAATCCTTATGCAATCTAAATGCATAAATGCCAACTTTTAAGACAAATGCCATGATTTCTGCTCTTTAAAATGATTGGGACTACTTCTTGCAGAATTATATTATTGGAGCGTTCAAGCCAGCATGCAACATCTCAATCACGTTTGGTGATGGAAAATCCCGCAAACAGGTAAGTTATTAGTCTCTTAGAACTTATCATGCTTATAACATTTGTCAATGAAGATGATGCCCTTGGTGGAGATTGATGAAATAATCTACCGTTACGTGTAGCAACTTCAGCTCGTGAATGTGCTTATTATTTTTATTCTATTACCTGATCAGGAGATTTCGTCACGTTAGTAGAAACACTTTCGTCTTCAGTGATGTAAGACAGCCAGTAGGCAGTAATTGCTCAATATCAACTTCACAAACTGGATGGGAAAAAGTAGCTGAGATACTATATATTCTTTGTTTTGGCAAATAGAAGCTTGTTGTTCCATGATATATCCCCCTTGATGATCTATATGCTGCTAATTGGTCTTTTTCCTTAATATAAATTAATCAATTGTGTATCAAACCTCAACCTTATTGGTTGCTGTCTATGAAGTTTCATTTAATCTACTTTGGTACACTATTGTTATATGACAAACCTATCCCCTCCGGCCCTCCCCTAAACAACAAAAACTATTTTTGCATGACAGTCAATGTAATTATCAGAAAATAAGGACATGATACCTCCTTGTTAAAGAAATTCAAAAATCATTAAACCACAAACCCAGTTTATACTTGTGCCGAAAGAGAAAAGGTGACAGAAGATAATGTATATATAATGTCTATGTGATGGAGAATATAACTTATTTAGTAACTTAAAGTCAGGGAATTGGATAGAGTTGTTCTTTAGAGTGAGTAGTATCAATAAGCATGTTACATTTTCCATTATTGGGACACACCTCCAAAAATATTTAAAAAGAGAAGTTTAATATCAAAGTCCAGATCAGATGAATGCTGTAATTATGTGTCTAATAAGTGTAAAGCAGATGTACTGTGAAACAAGATGTACTGCCTTAAAATGTGCATGTAAATAGATGCAACCTATCTCCTTTTTTTTTTAATAAAAATAAATTTATTTATAAGAACATATAGCTAAGTAATTGATAAAGATTGGGCACCTGCAAGAACTAGGAAAGTAGCAAAAACTCTTCAATACCTCCCAAATACAAGTCAACTAATCTCCAAGGCAAAAGGATCAGGAAACCCAACAATAAATCCAAGTGCAATATTTTCTTTATAAGAAAATCCAAGCAACTACAAGTCGGCAGCAATGGGAATTCAGCATCTACTTAATATTCTTCTTAGGCCTCAACTGGTTGTTGTGTTCACATTTATTCTTGCGGCAGTTGTCAGCACGAGGATGCAACCGAGCATTGCACTTGCGGCATATCATCCTGTCTTGATTGTATTTCCTAGCCAAAGCCATCAACGATGGCTCAATGATTCTCACCACGAAGCCTTAGCACTAGATGTAGAGTTGATTTTTTCTGGATGTTGTAGTCCGCCAAGGTGCGGCCATCCTCAAGCTGCTTACCAGCAAAAATCAGCCTTTGCTGGTCTGGAGGGATTCCTTCTTTGTCTTGTATCTTGGCCTTAGCATTGTTGATAGTATCGCTGAATTCAACTTCCAGTGTAATGGTTTACCGGTCAGAGTTTTCACGAGTATCTGCATTTTCACGATGAAATTTGCCTTCTTCCTTCAGCTCCTCCTTGCAACCTAGTTCACTTATCCGGAAAAATAAAAAATAGAAAAGAAAAAAAATTGGTGCAACCTATCTCAACTGAAGAAGTGTCAAAACAAAATTGGAGACTTGTTGACTCTACAAGTTGACTGCTTGCTTGGTGTACTATTTTCTGTTAGGTCCCCTTGAAGAAGGAAAATGGTCAAACTGTTATGGTCCCACTTTTCCAAAGTCAAGAAAACATTGCTGGAAAGGTATTATTCATGTAGTGTACTAATGATTCTGATAATACTCTTTTATTTGTTACTTTTAGAAAAGTATTTATTTGTTACAGGACCTTTCTTTGAGAATATAGTTTCATTATGACTTCAGATTTCTGTAGAACCAGTATCAGGAAAGAAGGTTGAACATAATGGGATCAAAGTTGAGCTTCTTGGTCAGATAGGTGAGCTTTAACTTGTGACAATTTTAAACAACTTTTTATCCGCATGTGATTTGCAGTCTCATGTCCTTGAATCAAGTGCTCAGATTGCGAATGAAATTACATTGATCTTTTCTAATTTGAACTTCACATATCAATATACCCAATCTTTCCACTATCTGCTTTCTGCATTTTTTTTTTCCTTTTCTGTCATTGAGGTGTTCAAGGTGGGTTGAACTAACTATAAGGTAACCACTTGGTCTTACTGGCAATCTAAGTAAAGTTTACGGTGAAAGTCTGTTTATCTGTAACATAGACAGCATGCTTCTTGCAATCAACCTGAGAAATGAGTGCAGTTTTCAGTCCATATGCTTATTTCTTCATAGTCAGTTTTCCTATATTTCAATAAATGAGCTTAGCTATCTCCTTATTTTACCCTTGCCACGTCATTCATGGTTATAATGTTTCATTATGTGTTTGGAACCAGTTTGACTTTCAGAAAAGGAAGAACTAGCTTTCCAATGTAGGTTTTAGAGGGTGTTTGGATTGGCTTTTAAAAGCAGCTTATAAGCTAAAAGCCATAAGTTGGGAATACCCGACTTTTAGCGTATTTTTGTACTTTTTGGCCTAAAAGTAAGTGCTTAAATGCACATTTTATCTTTTCCCAAACACCACAAAAATAGAAAAAGAGCTTAAAAGCCAAAAACACTTGAAATAAGCTAATCCAAACACCCTCTTAGTTTGATACAACTATTTCGTTCAGGTAAATGTTTGGTTGCTGGTATAATTGTTCTGTGTGTATCTTCTTTTAACGGCTAAACTGCATTGGACAATTTAAACATCTGCTTGACTTATCCAAAAAGGAAAGCAAGTTTCCTTCTTGCAGCTTCTCACTTGTACGTTCATGTTTCCTTTGGTATAAATTTTTAGTTCAGATACATGTGTGGTTGCTTGTTGGTATAATTGTTTCATTTTTAGTCCTGATCTTTCTATGCAGCAATCTACTTATTGTACATCTGTGGTTTTCTAACTTTTTTTTCCTGATATTCCTGCTATGGAGAATTAATTCATGTTGCAATATTTTCTTGTCCAGAAATGTACTTTGATAGGGGGAACTTTTACGACTTCACCTCCCTTGGTGAGTATTTCATACATTATGCAAGTGGAAACAGAAGAGAAATTTATTCCTTAGCTGGGTGAACCTGTACAAACATGCTATATTGGTTTTCTAGTTTAAATTTGACTGTTGCTTCTGACTTATGAGCTACTGTCAGGTCAGATTATGTTAAGTTTTTAGAGTGTATGGGTATTCTAGTATGTTGATTTTGCTGTGAGTTTCCATATTTCCTGTTCATGGGACCTAGATGAGTAGTCTAATGTTTCTCTTTTCTTCTCACTTTACTTGTCTTAGGAGTTGACTCACAAGCTGTAGACCCAATTTTATTTAACTTTAAATTTAGCTGGACTTGGAATTTTTTTCAGGTTCTCAATATTTTAGTTGCTTCATAGTAGAGAATGTAGAATCAGGATTAATTTCTATTATCTTTGTACATCCACTTCTGTTCTTAGGTTCATTATGCAGCATTCCTTTGGTGGTTTTTCCTAGGAAATTTAGTTGAGGTTGCTAGACTCTCTTTCCCCTATTTCATCTACTGCTATTCTATTACTCCCATCACAGCATTGTAGTGGCTCCAGACTGCCCTGTTCATTCTTTTGCTTGAACCTTTCCCTTTGTTCTATTTATCCATGGTTTAGAGACGAACCCCAAAAATTTGGTGTTCTTCCATTGCCAATTGTTGCATGTTTACCTCTTAAGTTGTGCTACTTATACTTGTCTTTGCTGGACTACAATACGTTGGTCATTTTCAGTTTGAGCTGTTGTCTAGGGGGTATGCAAGTTTGGTATTAGTGGGTATGCTTGCTACAAGTTATTTGAAATAGAATACTCAGATTTACTGCCTTAACATCCATTTAGAATTATACTTCTCAAATTTTTGTTATAGTTCTTCTTCGTCACTGGTTTTCTTTCCTTGTATTGCTTCATTTACTCCATTTAATGTTTATCCTTGTAGTCCGAGAACTGGATGTTCCTGGTGAAATCTATGAAAGGAAAACATATCCTTTTGAGTTTTCAACTGTTGAAATGCCCTATGAAACATATAATGGGGTTAATGTTCGACTTAGGTAAGTTTCTTTTGTTTTGGAACCTTGCAGCATATATATGATACTTTTATCTATAATGTTTCTTCCTTGCTTTGTTTTGATGAAGTGATGATATAATTGTTTGTTTCCTCCATTGAGATTTATTTATGTCACGCCCCGAGCCTCCACCCTGGACGTGGCTGACACTCGAAGACCATTGCTGGCCTCAAGCGAACCCTTGGCCTGACTTACTGACTCAGCGGAAGACTTAACTCATCACATACACATTTATGAAGTAACTAGAATGTTATAAAGGAACATTTAACTGGCCATTAAGACAAACTCAAGTCTTTAACATATGAAATGAAAAGTAAGGACAACTGAATTAACTAACTGACTGTCTGTCTGTCTATGAAGCCTATAAACAACTGAGATGGATGTCGGGACAGGCCCACAACATCCTAATGAACTAATACTAAAACTGAAAGCAATGAAAAGGAGTCCTCTGGAATGCAAAGAGGCTCACCAACAGACTCTGAACTGCTCACTGGATCAACGGTGCACTGGAATGTCGATCCTAGTTACCTGTGTCTGCATCATAAGAAGATACAGGCCAACTGGCATCAGTACATTGAATGTACGAGTATGCGAGTTGGAATGCTAAACACAACTTAAGCTTGAAAAGAAACTGAAGAACTTACTTGGCTCAACTCAACATAACTGAACTCATTTCAATATAAATCAGTTTTAAAACAAGTGCAATATAAAGAAAAGCTGTTTAAAACATGATGTCAACTCTGGGCATATGCAAAGATACACTAAAACTCTGAAATGTATGTAAAAATACAAATAACTGTGTATAT
>NW_006238944.1:1286949-1287998 GCF_000226075.1 Solanum tuberosum | reverse complement strand
AACTCGGAATCGCGCAAACTTGGCGGCGTTGGAAAGATAATTCCAACCATATCTGGATCTACACCTAACTCATCCTGAGCTAGGAGTTATGGTCGTTTGAAGTTGACCAAAAACTCACTTTTCCTAACTTAAACAATTTTCCAGATTTTTTATTCTATCCAAAAATGACTATTTCCAGTTCTTAGCTTCTTCCTAACTGTTTCAATTTGCGAGATGTTACAATTTAGTACTGTATATAGATTTGAATCTAGACTAGTGATCATTCTTCTAAGGTTGGGCATCATAACTTCCTGGTTTAGTTGTCCCAGTTTCCCATTTTGGATTAATTTTTATGAGAATTATCAATTAATTGTAGCTACTGTTATTTGTTATCAAAACAGATTGCAGAGTTTTTCTGATATCTGAAGTTGCATGTTCTATCTTCCTATCATATAAGAAGAGTGTTGACTTGTTGGAAGATCTCTGTGACATGATCAAACAGATTATACCATTGGTGACATTTTAATCATAATTCGTAACGTGAAAGGATATATTCTCTAAAATAAACAAAAGAAAAATCATAACATATAGGGGAAGTTGGTGGCTAGCTGATTATCTATTATTTCCCAGAGAAAGTATGGTTGGTATGGATAATAGATGGTTGTGTCTATGAAATTATGCTAGTCGCCATAGTATGTTGAGGTGATATGAAGTCGAATCGTGTAATTTATTTTCAGAAGAAAAGCTTCTCGTATTCTTTCTCAAAAATAAAATAAAAATAGAAATCATGTTGTATTGTGTTTGACAGGATATAAGCATATGAATGTGAACATCGTATTATGTTTGAAGTACTCCCTAAAGCTAAAGGTGATAACTGGACTAAACTTTCCTCATTAATTTGTATTGAGTTAATTAATGAATCAGAATATTAGGGGATGTCCATCTTACTCTTGCGATAACATATACGGCCACTAAAGTAAAGGTATTAAATACAAAAGAAAATAGCACTTTGAGCCACCCTTTTGTGTCCCTTGCCCTTGGTCATGTTTTCACTCTTATACAATTCAATT
>NW_006238944.1:1271492-1286704 GCF_000226075.1 Solanum tuberosum | reverse complement strand
CCTCTCTCCATTTTGGGGGATAGGCAGAGAGTAAAATTTTACTGTCAAGAACAGCATTAGCTTGGTACTAGAAGTGTACAAAATTTCTCTGGACTAACTCATTTAGACAAGTTAGGAGTCTATAATGTCCAATCCATTTGCAAATTCACTTACAATAGTCCTACTGCCCAGGAGTTCACATTTTGTAGACATCTAAATTATACAAAACATAAGGACAAACCTCTATTCTCAAAACATATCTCAGTTAGGCTTCTCCCGTCAATGGAGAATTCTTCTTCCTTTCCATTAGTTAATACAGTTTCACAGGCTGGTAGAAGAACCTTTGCTTTCCATATTGATGAAGAATGCAGATAATAGAGAGACTTTGATGATTGAACGTACATTTCCCTTCCATATACTAGTCTTAAGTTAGCTTTGTAAACCAGGTCACTATGAACAAACAGATTGGAAGAAATGGATTTTAGCTGGGAACAAACGTAGTGGCTCGGTCTTAGATGAAAAAAATCTTACGGAACCCACATATACCAATAGATGGTTTGAGGGATGAGAGAAGATATTGAGTGAAAGGCCAAAAAGTGATCAAAGTCGGTAGATTAAACATCAATGAGTTTTGCAAGCACAAGTTCTAGTGAGAAGTCAGATCTTCTCTCTCTAACTAGCTTCTTTCTCTAACAAGTGAATTTTCAAGATTTCCCAATTGTTTATTTCTGCTTCTTTGTTATTCTCTTTATCTATATCCTTAGATAATAATTAGAGTCAGAGTAACTCAGCCATGAAAGTATTTGCTCTTCAACGACTCTTCGATAACACCAAACTGTCTGGTAACTGTTATTTTTTTTTGGTGTAAACGGAACTGCATAGAGGAAATAGAGGAGTTCGTAGAATTTCTAGGAGCTTTGGAAAGCTGGAGTCTACTTTCTTTATAACAATTTTTGATGGTGGCTAGCATTCTCAATTCTGAAGATACAACAGTACAATCAAAAACTAAGTTGAAGTTGCTGCAGATGCAACTAAGAAGCAACAATGTACAAATGGCTCCATAGAAGCACCTTAGAGAGATATTTTGGGAAAGATGATAATGCTCAACTTCATTTCTGAGAGAATGTACTCGAATATATACACATTACTAGTTCCTTATACAACTGCCAATTAGCTGTCACTAATCTAATCCACTAACTACTTAACTAACTGTATAACAGACAAGTGTAACAGACTAACACTAGCACTAGCACTAACTAATTATGCTGACTCAGCATGTATATACAGATAAGTAAATCTCAATACCTCCCCTCAAGTTGGAGGTGTGCTCTTCACATCTAACTTGCCAAGTACAACTGAATGTCTGAGGCCTGTTAAGGCCTTAGTAAGAACATTTGCTAGTTGATCAGTTGTGGCCACATGATGCAAGGACACAAGACCTTCATGAAGCTTATTGCGCACAAAATGACAGTCCACTTCTATGTGCTTAGTCCTCTCATGCAACACAAGGTTCCTGGCAATGTGAAGGGCAGACTGGCTGTCACAAATTACTACATATGGTTTAGGAGTTGACACAGTCAGTTCTTCAAACACTCTGCTCAACCAAACCAACTCACGTACAGGCTTCCTGAAAGACCTGTATTCTGCCTTAGCTGAAGATAAGGAGACAATTTCTTGTCTTGGATTTCCAGCTGACAGAGCTATTGCCAACCAAGTCAATGTAACCTGAAATAGATCTTCTGGAATTTGGACAAGCTGCCCAGTCAGAATCACAGCCTGATAGTGCAATCCAGACTAATTGAAAGGAGGATCCCTCAGCAAATGAAAAGCTACTCGTAAGTGAGGTTCTCTGGGATCCTGCATGAATTGGCTGAAATGTTGTACACCATAAGATATATCTAATCTGGTATTTGTGAGGAAATTAAGCTTTCCCACCTGTTTCCTATAGTAAGCAGGATCTGAGATAGGCTGACCTTCCTTGGCCTTAGTTTCAGTTTGGGATCAAGAGGAGAAGAGAAACAGGGACAGTCAATACAATCAAATTCTTTCAGAAGATCCAAAGCAAACTTTTTCTGGGAAATGATGACCCCATCAGCTGTATACGACACCGCTAATCCCAAAAAGTAGCAAAGTCTGCCCAAATCCTTAATTTTGAACATATTTATGTAAGAATTCTTTTAAAGCTATGATCTCCTAACGTTATCTACATAAACAGCCACAAAAACAATGGAGGTCTTGGATTTCTTGTGAAATAGAGAGAAGTCATTGACTGAGTGAACATATCCTGCGAGTATAAGGCTTCTGTGAGTTTCTCATACCATTGTCTACTAGCCTGCTTTAAACCATATAAGGATTTGTTTAACCTGCATACCATGCCTGGAGTGTCAAGAATAAGGCCGGGAGGTGCTTCCATATACACTTGTTCATGTAAATCCCCATGAAGAAAAGCATTGTTTACATCAAGTTGGGAGATTTCCCAACCCTTTTTCACAATAGTGGTCACAGTTGTCATCTTTACAACTAGGGAAAAAAGTTTGTGTAGTCTGTCCCTGCTTCCTGAGTGAATCCCTTTACTACTAATCTAGCCTTAAACCTCTCAAGTCTCAATAGTGCCATCTGCTTTGTGTTTCTACAAATCCCAACCCTTTTTCACAACAGTGGCAATCAAAGACCTGACAGTTGTCATCTTTACAACTAGGGAAAAAGGTTTGTGTAGTCTGTCCCTGCTTCCTGAGTGAATCCCTTTACTACTAATCTAGCCTTAAACCTCTCAAGTCTCAATAGTGCCATCTGCTTTGTGTTTCACTTTGTAGATCCACATGCAACCTATGGCTTTCTTGCCTGTTGGTAGGGGAACTAAGTCCCAAGTGTGATTTGCATTCAAGGCTTTAAACTCCTGAGTCATGGTTGTTTGCCAAGTAGGATTAAGGGCCGCTTCTTTATAAGAAGAAGGTTCACTATCATGGCGCACATTTTGTAACATAACTTGACTATCAAATGTTAAGCATTAGGGTTGAGGTTCTGATTTTGTGAAAACAAAGCACTTAAAGAGAGGGAAGTGGTGTGCTGGTTGGTAGTTTTGGTAGGGCAATAATAGTCTTGAAGATAAGCAGGGGTTCTATGATTTTTAGTAGACTTTCTTGGGACATGAGTTTCATCAATGAGGTTTGGAATGTGGTCCAGGGTGTCCCCAGTGGGAATGTACCACAATGTCATGTGAATGTACAGAGTTGTTATGTGAAGAACTAGTGTGTGTGATACACTTTCTTGATCACTTGAATGAGGTGCAAGCACAAACATATCATCATAATCAATAGGATGGGAAGAAGGATTTGAATGATGAACAGGAATTGAACTCAAGAACTTATAAATCAAATTAAATAAAGCTTCTTTGGGAGAATATGCAAATGGAAAAACATTCTCATGAAACATTACATCTCTTGAAATGTGTGACCTTTTAGTAGCTAGGCTTAGTACCTTGTATCATTTTGTTCCAAATGGGTACCCAACGAAAATGTGATGTGTTGTCCTAGGTTCAAATCTGTATCTATGGACTTTTGGTATTGTTGGGTAGCAAAGGCATCCAAAACTTTTCAAGAAGGAATAAAGAGGTTTTCTCCCATAAAAGACTTGAAAGGGACATTTATCCTTCAGATGGGTAGTAGGAAGTTTGTTTATGTATGAGTGGCTATCAAAATGCACTCTCCCTAATATCTTTGGGGTAAATGTGATTGGAACATTAGGGCTCTGTGTTATGAATCTTTAGGGAAGGATTGATTCACAGGGAGATATATAAATTCAACTCGTTAAAGGGAGGCTGAAACCTTAGAGTTCATTAAAAGAGAGAACTCCGATCTCTTCAGCTCTTAAAGGGAGACTGAAACCTTAGAGTTCAATGGAAGAGAACTCTAGTCTATTACTTTTTGCTGAAATATGACTTACTGATTTATTCATCAAAATCCCCTTTAAATATGAGTCTTATTACGTCAATGTGAAGTATAATTCTTATGAAAGTAGGAGGCCTATATCCTATTCCAAACTAATAACCATAGCTTAACCTAATCCTTATGAACTGTGAAACATAAACCCCATTCTAGAATAATAAATAAAGTTACTTAAATTATAAATATATTATCAAAATAAATAAATTAATATTACTTAAATTATAAATAAATAATAAATAAATCTACTTAAAAATATAATAAAATACTAAAATTAATTGACTTCCTCGCATCCACAACATTACTCCCCTTTAGGTTGAAAGAGCTTGTCCTCAAGCTCAAATTTTAGGCCAATCATTTAGAAGATCTGGAATAGTATCAACTTAATTATCCAATTCCAGCCCTAGCCAATTTATCTTGAAGTTGGCATTGATAAATTTCAAGTCTATCAGCTTGCTGAAGCTTGACTAATTCGCCCATCAAGTTGTCACTTTCATGAGGTCTAAATCACTCAAGAAAATGTTCACAACGGTGTGCCAAAATTAATGGGTTGTTGATACCGTTAAAAGTAGGAAAATTCATTTTGCATAACTTGGTACTATCGAATGTGAATTACCACTTGTTGGATGATTCTTATCTGCTAGTTGAATAGGTGGTGTATTGCCTTTAGTAGCAGGAATTCTTGATCTATTGGTTGCTGGTTTTGTGGAACCAACTCCCAATCTAGACAATTGTTCTTGGATGACTTGGACAATTCTTTACCGAGACGTTGTTCCATTGCTGCAATTGTAGAGTCCGTTAGGGTTTCTGTAATGCACATTCTTCTTGAAATTTGGAACTGATCTCATCGCTCATTGTGTTAGGTCTAATACCAAATTGTTATGAATCTTTAGGGAATGATTGATTCATAGGGCGATATATAAATTCAGCTCGTTAAAGGGAGGCTGAAACCTTAGAGTTCATTAAAAGAGAGAACTCCAATCTCTTCAGCTCTTCCCGAGATTGAAACCTTAGAGTTCAATGGAAGAGAGAACTCTAATCTCTTGCCTTTTGCTGAAATATGGCTTACTGATTTATTCATCAAAAGCCTCTTTAAATAGGAGTATTATTACATCAATATGAAACCTAATTCTTATGAAAGTAGGAGACCTAAATCCTATTCCAAACTAATAACTATAGCTTAACTTAATCCTTATGAAACTATGAAACATAAACCCCCTAGAGTAATAAATAAAGTTACTTAAATTATAAATAAATAATAAATAAATCTACTTAAAAATATAATTAAATACTTAAATTAATTGACTTCCTCGCATCCACAACACCCTAATTGTCTCAACCATGTATTTATGTTTACTTTCAACCGCACCATTTTGTTGTGGTGTGTAAGGACAAGACTTTTGATGGACAATGCATTTTGACAAAAAGAAAGAAGTGGCTTCATTGTCTACAAATTCAAGACCATTGTTTGATCTGATGTTTTTCAAGGTGGTGCTAAACTGATTTTCAATCATGTAAAGGGAAGTCTTGATCACTTGTAGAGCATTGCTCTCACAACTTAACAATTGTGTCCATGTGGATCTGCTATGGTCATCCACCGTGGTGATGAAATCTTTGTAGTTATCATGAGTAGGCACATGGTAAGGCCCTCGCAGATCCACATGTAATAGCTCAAACACTTTGGTGGATTCAGTGGTTCTTTGGGAAAAGGGCAATCTAGTTTGTATTGCCATAGGGCAAAGTGAACATAAGAAAGGTTGTTTGCATGAAAAATTGGCAGGTATTGAGGTTATGATTCTCATTTTTGCAGAAGGAACATGACCAAGACAAATTTACATCATCTCTGTGAGACAAGTGAGGAGTCAAAACAAAATGTTCATTCTTATTGCTTAAAATGGAGTTATTTACATTTGAAAGTGAATGACATGAATGAAGAGAATGAAAAGAAGATGCTTGTTTTCAACATTGGTAGAAGCATCAGCAGTGGAAGTAGCACTACCATTTCCCAAGCATCTTGAACACAAGAATTTGATACCATCCCTACACTTACCAATCTCTTGAGGCCTCTTCATGGAAGGGGCCTGCAACAACAAGTAGTATCAGTAAACAAGACAACAATACCTTTGAGGTTTGCTGTGAGGGAATGGATGGAAATCAAGTTAAACTTGAAAGATTGCACATACAGCACCTTATGCTAGATGATTTTAGGTGTAAGTATCACATCTCCTAATTCAATACTTTCACTCTATATCGATTAGGTAGGCTTATCAAAATAGCATATGGCAAGGTCTTAATGTTGGTCATAGAAAGTCTGTTAAAGGTCATATGATTCGAAGCCCGCGAGTCTAATATCCATAAGTTAGATTTTGATTCAAAATGTCTACATGAAGGTTTGCCAAAATCAATTGAGGAAGTGCAAACCACAATACCTGCTAAGTTCACTGAACCATTTCCCAAGTTGAGGTTGTTTGCGTGTTCTCCTGCACTGTTCATCGGGAAGTGATGCAGCATAGTCATAACATTACGATATTGTTCCTATGACAGGTTAATGGGTTGATCATCCTCCTTTGTCTCAGGTTCCTCCCCTTTTGCAAACAACATATCGATTGGCATCCCATGTACATTTGCCACAATGCATTTTCCTTTATTTATATTGATGAGTTGGATTACATTGAAATTCTTAGTGGCATTGAACTTTTGATTGTGATGATCTGATTGGGGCTTTGGTGCAGGATATCCAATCAACTTGTAGCAATTTTCCCTTGTGTGCCTCGTCCTTTTACAGTAATCACAAAACAACTTAGACTTGTCCACATAGTTGCCCTTGGAGAGGTTTCCAATGTTACCATTAGAGAGGTAATTTTGGCTATGATTGGAAGAGTTTGCTGTCCTGAAGTTTCACGTCCCAGATGAGCTAGCATAAGTGCTGTAGAATCCATGTTCATCATGTTGTTAGGTAGAAACTCCCTTTGTTTCTCCTTTTAAATCAGAATTGAGAAAACTTGTGCCATAGAAGGCAAGGGAGTCATCATAAAGATGTTCCCCCTCACTGCGGTGTAGACTTCATTCACCCCCATAAGAAATTGAATTTATCTACGATCCTGTTCTGCCTTGTTTGAACTTTCCTTCCCTCCACACACACAAGTGCAGGTACAAGGATTTCTGTTGCTTAAGGTGCTCAATTCCTCCCATAATTTCTTCATTCTCAAGTAATATGTAGGGATGTCGAAATTACCTTGAGTCAAATCATTGTTTTCCTTCTGAATCTGGTAAAGCTTTGCCTTATTAGTCTGATCATATCTGTCCTCGAGCTCTCTCCATAATTCCATTGAATCATTGACATACTATACACTATCTCTTTAGACAGAGAGTTCAAGATCCAGGAAGTCACCATGTTGTTGCATCTCTCTAACTGCCGGAATTGGGGGGAATTGAGCTCTTGTTTCTTACATTCTCCATTAATAAAACCTAATTTGTTCTTGTAAAATAGGGCGGCGAAGAATACTTCTTCTCCAGGATCGGTATCCCATTCCATAAAAGGGAACTGGAACTATCATTGTACCAAGACTATCGGTGGGATGCATGTACAATGGATTGCTGGAATCAACTTGTCCATTACCATTTCCACTACCAATAGACCTTTTGTGTTGCTCAATCGCCATGTGGATCGATCGAAACAATCAAATTGACTGGATATGGGAAAGCTCTAGTTCAAAACCTACAATTATGGGTTAATCACGGCTTTCGACGACGAAGGTTCGAGAAGAAAACAAACAGAAGAACCTGACGACGACACCATATCAAAAACTAAGTTGAAGTTGCTGTAGATGCAGCTAAGAAGCAATGCACAAATGGCTCCATAGAAGCACCTTTGAGAGAGATATTTTGGAGAAGATGATACTACTCAACTTCATTTCTGAGAGAATGTACTCGAATATATACACATTACTAGTTCCTTAAGGCATCTCCAGTCCATAACACCAAATTTTACACTATTTTAGTGCAAACCATCTCCAACCCACTACACTAAATTTTACACTAAAAAAGAATATTTTCTTTATGTTCTTCTCTCTTTAATATTATATTATTATATTTTTATCATTTATATTATCAAAAGTTTTATATAGTATAAATAATAATAAAATAATCAAAAAGATATTTGTAATTGATGAATAGTCTTACACAAAATTTGGTGCAACACTATTCACATACTAAAATAGTGTAAGAATTAGTGTTGGGTTGGAGCACTAAAACACCTAATTTTACGCCAAAATATGATTTGATGTTGGATTAGAGATGGTCTTATACAGTTGTCAATTAGCTGTCACTAATCTAATCCACTAATTACTTAACTGTGTAACAGACAAACACTAGCACTAACCAATTCTTGCTATAACTAATTATGCTGACTCAACATATATATATGGATAAGTAAATCTCAAATAAGTACCAATTCTAAAAAAATAACCCAAACTATCAATAGTAGCATCTCTTTGCAGTGATGTAGGTACCTTTGATATTCAAGGTTTTCCTAATTCTGCAGCTATTATCTTGTTGTCCAAGCATTTCGAAAACCCAATTGAACAAATGTCCTAGCCATGCCTAGGATTCACTATGATGTAGCCCTTGGATCCATCTAGCCCATATGGGCTCTTTCCTTGTTCAGCTCAACTCTACCTTCAAAATTTTTTGTGCAGATGGATAGTCTTTGTAAAGGTATTGATGCGATTTCCACAGGAATGCTAGATGTTAGTGAGTGGTAGCGTGCATAGTGTGATCTCTAGAATAGTATATATTTTGGAGTCAGGTATTATGTAATGACTTAGTCTCTCGAAAGTCAGTCATGCTATATACTCCTCCCGTCTTGATTTATGTGAAGATATTTGATTGGGCACACAGTTAAAGAAAAAAGGGAAGATTTTTGAAATTTGTGGTCTAAAACAAGTCATCAAAATTTCTACGCTATAAATCTTCTCATTAAGGGTAAGATTGTAAGTTTAAAGTAAAATTATTATTAAATATAGAAAAATTTCCTTATTTTTAGGATTGACTAAAATAGGATAAGAGTATCACATATATTGGGACATCGAAAGTAATGAGAAATAGTGATTAAAAGTTCTCAATGGGTGATTTCCATGTTTTTATCCAATGGATGTATCTTTCCAAAGATCGACTGAAAATTGGGATTAGGATGAAGTGGAGTACCTTCTTTTGAAAGTTTATAGTGCTGACATCGTGTAGTTATAAAATGGCATGAAAGGACATGCGATGAGATCTCAAGTCTCATTTGTTTGTACTTAATGGAGGTTTGAATCTGAATGGTTTAAAGCATAGGCCATTAAGTGCATTTGTTTCAGTAAGATTTAAGCATTTAACTAGGGGTATTTTGGATTGACTTTCTTTAAGTAGCTTATAAGTTAAAAGCTAAAAGCTAAAAGCCATAAGTTGGTCATATCCAAGTTCTGACTTTTGGTTTATTTTTGTACTTTTTTGGCCTAAAAGTAGGTGCTTAAAAGCACTTTTTGTCTTTCTCAAACACATCTAAATATAAAAAAGAGCTTAAAAGTCAAAAGTGATTTAAAATAAGCCAATCCAAACACCCTCTAGGTCTTTATCAACCACAACCACAACCACCACCATTGTCAACCATCTCTGTCATCACAACCACCACTAACAACCACCATCATTGCCAGCCACTACCGTTAGCCATTACCACACAAACCTATCACCTCCATCATTATAATTATATCCATTGCCGCCACCTCCGTCACCATCGCCGCCTCCACCACCACTATGACCAATCCCTACTACCAACCAACTTAACCATCCTAGCTAGTACCGCCGCCAATTACCACCATCACATCATCAACCACCATACATTCTTTGATCACCAACGTAGTCACCGTCGCCACGACCTCCACCACCACTATCAAACACTACCACCACTACGATCAATCCCTACTGTCTACCACCCCCACCATCACAACTAGCACCACTTCCAACTACCACCACCACATCGTCAATCACCACATTTTTCAGGCTTTACCATCAACACCACCAACCAATTTCACCATCACAACCATTGCCTAATTGATTAAGGAAGTAAAGAAAATAGTTGAGTGAAGATGAGAATGAAAATGATAGAGTGAGGTAAGAAGGAAAAGAAGTACAGGAGGTATGAAACATTTCATTTTGTTCCTTGCATTCAAGGGTGTGGTTGAGTGGTCAATGAAGTGGGGGAGAATTGTGAGTTTAGCCTTGTGATTTTTTCCCATTTGTCTAAGCCTTGGTGGACAGAGTTACCCAATGCTTGTGCTGGTGGGTTGTAGCAGGTAGACCGGTGGATTAAGTCGAGGTGTGCACATGTTTCCCTGGACATCATTGTCACTAGGAAAAAGAATCTTTTTATGCCTTAAATGGAAGTGTAAGAATAAGATTTTTTTATTTTGAGAAGGTGCATTTTGCATAATTTTCTGCTAGGTTCTTTTTCTCATCTTTAGAACGATTGTTTTCATTTTCTTATAAATAAGCTAATTTTATCAGAATTTTCATTTTGGCATAGGAATATTTTTCCTCATATTCACCTAAAATTGGATGCTTTGAGTAGTTAGTAAATGTCTATATCCTAGGCATCTGAGAATGTTAGGACTTTGAACATTGACTGAACTTGTCAGTGTATGTTAAACCTGTTCTTTCATTATTAATCTTCATTTACTTGTTCCCTCAGCATTTCTCTTTCTTTACATGGAAATCAAGAAAGTTTTGTTTGGTCGTCATTAAAGATAGAGCTAGTTAGTACCTCAAATGTCTGAAAGTGAGGCAGCTTACTGAAAAAACTCGTATTAGCCAGAAGAATATGAAGGAACAGTTAATTAAACAGAGAAAAATGGGCTATCATTCTACCATTTTATTGAGGTCTTGAAAAGGGGTGACGTAAATTTTTAAAGAGCTGAATGGAGGATAGAACTAATATTGAGGGAGGTATTCCGAAAATAAATCACGTCGAGTTGAACCAAAGAATGGCCATTCTATTTGTGTAGTGTAGGTGTGCCAATTATGTTTTCTAATTTGTTGTTCCTGGTAGTACATGCTCGCATGTTCTGGCTGAAATGTTTGTCTTGTCAGCAGCTTGATAGATCTTATGCCAGATTACTAACAATAATTTTCTGGGATTTTGTGCTGGCTTTAGGTATATCCTTAAAATTACTATCAGCCGTGGTTATGCTGGTAGCATAGTTGAATATCAAGACTTCGTGGTAACATTCTCTTTCTTCCTTTCATATTTTGTCAATCTTAAATAGTTGACATATCTTATGATGTCCTAATTACATATGTTTCTTTCTTTCCATTTCTTGAATTTTTGGAGTTACTAAATCAATCTTGTGTTCTTGGTTGCTTTATAAAAAAAAAGGATATAGATACTGGGTATGTTGTTGTTCTTGGTATCTTTATCGAACATATACACCCTTTTAATAGCCTACGCTCACCACTCATTTAGTGTAGCACAGAATTTGATCATCTAGTCTATTAGTGTTTACCCCTTTCCTTTGAATACTAAGGGCATTCAGAATTCATCCTTCATCACAAAGAAGAAAAAAAGTCGAGGGAATTTTGGTGGAACCACCAAAAAGGAAAAAAAAATCGGGAGAAGGAGCAGGGTTGGATATCAGATAATAGTTTCTGCATCTCAATTTCTTTTTCTAGTTAGTTTCCAATTTAAATCTGTTTCATGGAGATCTCGAGTGTAACTATATTGAGTATTTGCTGAGTTATTTATCTGACTTCTTTGATTCAGGTGCGCAACTATAGTCCGCCTCCATCAATCAACAATAGTATTAAGGTAATATTCCTTTTCAATGTTTCAACATTTACATATAGCATTGTCACAGAGACATGAAAAGGAAAGTAATTTAAACAGCTTGCTGGGTTGGGTGTAAATGACTCAAAAGTTTGACTAATGAGCATGGTACTTGTAACAAAATGGCTGACATGGTGATTATATTGAGATATTTAGATCTGAGGAGAATTGCACTGCTAAGGGACTTATTGGTTTCTTTTGTTTAAACTTGCAGATGGAAGTCGGTATTGAAGATTGCCTCCATATTGAGTTTGAGTACAACAAAAGCAAGTGAGTAAAATGTTAAAAATATTTTGTGTTTGGATTTCTACACTAATCACCGTCTCAATTATTACAATGTTGCAATCTTTACTGAAGTGAACTAACTCCTGGCTTTAGATGTTTTGTTTTAGCACGAGGGGAACAGCTTTGGTTTAGTTAGTGTGTGTTTGTGTGTGCTCTGATCCTGAAAAAAAAAAACATGTTCTGTATATGTTGGTCGTCTTTTTTTTTTTGCATGGAAGCATCTATTGATTGTTAATGCCTTTCCTAATGTGCATTATAATTCATAACAGGTATCACCTGAAAGATGTTATCATAGGAAAAATATATTTTCTCCTTGTAAGAATTAAGATAAAGAACATGGATCTTGAGATTAGACGCCGAGAATCAACAGGTTCTGGGGCAAATACCCATGTTGAAACAGAGACGCTGGCCAAGTTTGAGTTGATGGATGGTGCTCCAGTCAGAGGTATACTCCGTCATCTTTTAGTAGTTGAGCAGTCATCTTCTTCGTTGACTTGTGGTTTATATATTGTTGATATTTGTGCTCGATTGACAGGTGAATCAATACCCATTAGACTCTTCCTTAGTCCATATGAACTGACACCAACATACCGCAATATCAACAACAAATTTAGTGTGAAATACTATTTGAATCTTGTTCTTGTTGACGAAGAGGACCGTCGGTACTTCAAACAGCAAGAGATCACAATGTTTCGCCTGGAAGAAACTTCCTGAATGAATGAAGAGATATTGGCATAGCTATTCTGCATCTATCTTTGTATTCTGTGATTTCTTTATGCGACTGAGATGGCCAGTCTCCCAAAGGTGCTAGAATGTCTTTTTATTGGTAGATTGCGACATCTGGGAGAAGATACTTGCAATTTGTATAGAGTAGGCAGTTGTGTACATGAATATTGGAGTGGGAATCTCTAGTTGATGTTTTGAAATACATGGGGAAGGGACAAGTGGTCAAGTTAAACCGCAATAAGGAACCTACTTTAGCTCGTACTCGTTGATGAATTGGATATTTTGATCTTGATTACTACTAATTTTGTTGTTGTCTTGTTGTTTCCTTACTGCTGTTCTCCAACAATGGCACGATTGACTTACATTGTTTCCTTGCATCTATTTTGTGTCCTTTTCTAGCGTCCTATGAAAGATGTTCCGTCAGGGAATCGCGAGTACCATTCAATTGATTTTGTATTTTGTAGTTTCAACATGTAATTTAGTGTCTGTTTCCAGCTGCCATAAGCCATCTATGGATGCTTTTAGTATTTTCTTATTCGTGTGCTCGTAAATTTAGTTATGCTATTCTCATATTAAAACAGATGAGTTTAAATGAAGCAACATGAACAATGTGGATTCATTAAGTTGTTTCAGATGGTCTTACATAGAACAACACAAGATTTGCCAATCCAAAAATGTAAATAATTTAAATTTTGTTAGTTCATTGAAACTAGTGGACATTTGAAAAATACACGCAAGTTTCGCTAATCAAGATAGATAGAATTAAGATAGTACCTAAGTTATGTTAGGCTTGGCATAACTTGTGAACAAAGCAAGATTTGTCAATTCAGTAGTACTTGCGAGCAATTTAACAAGATAGATAAAATTAAAATTTACTTAAGTTATGCCCGTAATTTTTTATTCTTGCATGTGTATAGTGTCGAATCCATATTTCACAAATTCCTTGAAGGAGACTCTTTTAAATAGTGAACTCAAATGATCAATTCCTTAAAACATTTCTTCTGCATAGTTGGTCCTTGAATTTTGGAGTGGTGGTTTTTTTTTTTTTTCCACTGTGAAATGTTAACCATTTTAAATGCTGACAATTTTTTTTTAATAATTGGAACACAACAACCCCATCTTGACAAAAAAATAGTGTGTCTCACATCAATAACATTAATTTGTATCAAGTATGAAACGGTCACCATTAGCAAGACAATTTATGTCTATTGATCGACAACTTATATTAAAGAGGATGAATTACATTGTTTATAAAAACTGTAAGTAACTAGTTATGTATTAATCAATCCTTTCAAGTCTGCTTGACCCTATGACAAATTTCTATAAGTAGGTTTTTTCGGATGTCTTAGCAATTAAAAGGTTATTTGTAAATTGTATTGGTGGAAGATAACATATGTAGAACTAGTTGAGGTGTACGTTAGTTGGTCCAACACCACAATTATAAAAATTGTTAACTCTAACCTCAAAGCCAATTCATTCGTTTAGAATTAATTAGACTATATGGGGTTGTTTGGTACAAAAATTAATAATGCAGGGATTAGTGATGCTGAGATTAGTAATGCATGGATTAATAGTGCAGGGATTAGTAATGCAGGAATTATTTTTACCAAGAGTTTGGTTCATTGTTTCTCACCTCATCTTGTGTTTGGATTAAAACATTATAAAAAACTTCTTTCTATTATACCCTTGAACTATTATGTAATTGAGTTAAGGTAAATAATTGCCGGACAATATTATTTTTTTATGGCCTTCTAACTAGCTATGAGAGGAACAATTTTGTTGTCATGTTTGCCTCTTTTTTTTCCACTTAAATTATTTGAGGATAAATAATTGTCATCTTAGTAAATTGATCAGTTACAAAATGTCAATTCTCAATTTAATAAAAGATAAACTATCAACTTTTACAATTGAAAAAATGGTAAACAATAGTAAAATTGAATAAACCATCTACATTTACACATAAAAATTGCAAGTTGTAATTTTAATTAATTAATATATATATTACCTTAAAAGCATGAACTCCTAACTTGAATGTTAAATTACTATAATATCCCTAACTTAGGTTGTGAATTTTTCGATGTGTTGTGAATTTTCCAAAGTTGGGACTTTTTTCAAAGGGTTGTGATTTTTCAATAAGTTGTGATTTTTCTGATAATTAATATATATATTACCTTAAAAGCATGAACTCCTAACTTGAATGTTAAATTACTATAATATCCCTAACTTAGGTTGTGAATTTTTCGATGTGTTGTGAATTTTCCAAAGTTGGGACTTTTTTCAAAGGGTTGTGATTTTTCAATAAGTTGTGACTTTTCCAAAGAGTTGTGACTTTTTCAATAAGTTGCGACTTTTCCAAAGAGTTGCGACTTTTCGAAAAAGTTATGACTTTTCAAAGAGTTGTGACTTTTTCAAAGAGTTGTGAC
>NW_006238944.1:1271093-1271438 GCF_000226075.1 Solanum tuberosum | reverse complement strand
TTTTCATATAAGACACAAAAAATATTTGTTCATACTATCATTTGTTGACTATAAATAGATGGACATTCTCTCATTTTCCAACCACAATTTTTTCTAATCTTCTACTCTTCTTCTTCTTGCATTTTAAAATTCCTTGTGTAATTTATTGTGGTTTGAGTGAGTTCGAAGTTTAGAGGAATATGAGGTACCACTATTCTGATGAAGTAAGTCGTTCTATCCTAAGATGGTATATTCCATAACCTTGAGTACTTGAGGAAAATAACATAATTTTGATGATATAATAATTATTTTTTTTGCTTAATAGACATATTAGTATGTAATGTTCCAATATATGAAATTAACATG
>NW_006238944.1:1237464-1270502 GCF_000226075.1 Solanum tuberosum | reverse complement strand
GTGGAATACACATGCAAATCACATCTGGTTAGATGACAAGAAAAATACAAAACAAATAACGTCTATAAGGTAGAATTAGTGAGATAAGACTAATTACATGATTGAACATAATCAAATTGAAATAAATATATACATAATTGCATTTAACTAATAAAATTTTCCATTGATCATCTTCATAGGTTTGCATGAATAAGAGAAGCATGAACTTCTAACTTGAATGTTAAATTACTATGATATCCCAAACTTAGGTTGTGACTTTTTCGATGAGTTGTGACTTTTCCGATAAGTTGTGACTTTTTTCAAAGGGTTGTGATTTTTTGATGAGTTGTGACTTTTCCAAAGAGTTGTGACTTTTTCAATAAGTAGTGACTTTTCCAAATAGTTGCGACTTTTCCAAAGAGTGGTGACTTTTCTAAAGAGTTGTGACTTTTTCAATAAGTTGTGACTTTTCTAAAATGTTGTGACTTCTCAGAAAGGTCATGATCTTTCAGATAAGACACAAATAACATTTGTTCATACTATCCTTTGTTGACTATAAATAGAGAGACTTCCTCTCATTTTCCAACCACAATTTTTTTCTAATCTTCTACTCTTCTTCTTCTTCTTGCATTTTAAATTTCCTTGTGTAATTTATTGTCATTTAAGTGAGTTTGAAGTTTAGCGGAATATGAGGTACCACTATTCTGATGAAGTAAGTCGTTCTATCCTAAGATGGTATATTCCATAACCTCGAGTACTTGAGGAAAAAAATATAATTTTGATGATATTATGATTATTTTTTTTGCTTAATATACACATTAGTATGTAATGTTCCAATATATGAAGTTAACATGATGTAGTCTAAAGTCATTTATTTTTCTTAACAATTTCGATATATGCTTCTGAATATCTTTTTTCAAAATTTAGAGAATTGTCACGATTTGTTTTTGATGCTCAAGACAAAAGAATGATTTTATTTATCAATGTTACTTATGTGATTTAGACTCGCATGAAGTTTTCTTCAAAATAGTTATTACTATATAAACATTGCCCTTTTGTTTTACTTATTTACTATTTCTTAATATTTCAGTATTTTAGACGAAGAAAAGTTCATATGACTTGTAATAACGCCAATTGAAGTTTGTATTAGTTTAATTTTTATTATTTATTAACTAGCTAATTTTATGAGATAAATATTTTCGTTAATGCAAATATATATTTATATTTGGGTAGGTATTTGTATTTAAACTAATGTATTATATATGTCACAAATGTATTATCAAGTTAACGAGATCTTCTAACTTGAAAATATATTATTTTAAAATGTTCCGAGTTTTTTTTTTTTTTTTAAACTCACAACAAATGTGAAAATATGTGAATATATAAAATGTAGTTGTTCTCTTTACATGTTCATATGACATCTAAACAATTTAATGTATAATACACATGTAAAACACATCTGGTTAGATGACAAGAAAAATACAAAACAAATATTATCTATAAGGTAATATTAGTGAGATAAGACTAATTACATGATTGAACCTAATCAAATTGAAATAAATATGTACATAATTGCATTTAACTAATATAATTTTTCATTGACCATCTTCATAGGTTTGCTTGCATAAGAGATATATGACGATCCACATTGAACATTCACAAAAGAATCTGCAATATTATTTTTTGCTAAGCTTCTTAGTCAAATCTTTGCTTAACTAAACAATTCTATTTACCATAACGTATATTTTTGAAATTGGTAATCACGTGCAATGCAAGGAAGTATTGGGTTAGCGACGCTTTCAATCTTCATTAGTGTAATCAAGTTGGAACAAACCTAACATATTACATGAAGCTAATCAAAATGTGTTTGGTCATATTTATAGGTCCGGTTGAAAAAGAGGCGAGCTAATCATCAGAATGCAACTTCGGAAGGAAATACAGCTAACGTGAAAACTTTGATATTGATAATTAGGATACAAATGACTTTAAACTCCCAGAAGGTATCCGCTATTTTGGAACAATGTCATAAACAAAACGAAATGTATCTTCGAGCAATATTACGTATCCGCTTATTATTTTGAGCTTTTGTACCATTAAATGCATCTAATTCAAGACAATTTGTCGGACTAAATGGAGTATTATTTAAAAACAAATATTTGGTAACTAAGAAACATCCATACAAACAAATTCCTTAAGACGTATGCCATATATAGAACAAAGAGAGTGCACATGCTTTACTGCTTCACAACTGTAGGCATGAACTAATATTTAGTAACTAAGAAACATCCATACTGACAAATTCCTTAAAGACATATTCCATATATTGAACAAAGCGAGTATTCATGCTTTATTGCTTCACAATTGAACGCATCACGAGACTAGGCAACTACGCGCAATGCACGTGCAGTGAATCTAGTATATATAAGTGTATATGTATAACAAATTATACATTTAATTCACAAACGTCATGTGGTGATATATTCGTCTTTCTAATTAGTTAATATTAAACAACTCACATTTCAAATTGTATGAATTTGTATTGGATTTATTTAGTAACAAACAATTCTTTCTAAATAATTTGTAAGCTAATTTATTTAAATAAATTTACTAGTACAAATATAAAACATAAAATCAAGAAAATAAACAAAATAATTAAAATGATTTGAGGGATATTTTTGTCTTTACAGACACTTATCACATGGTATTATATCCCATGTATTACTAATACCTTCAAATGGAAGGTATTAGTAAGACATAATACATAAACATGACTCTTAACTTGGCGTCAGCTGGCAACTATGTCCTTTAACTTTGGATGTGCACAAGTAAGCACTTAAACTTGTATATAAAATTGAACAAATAGACATATCTATCCTACATGGCACCTTACATGGAAATTTTGTGTCCTACATGGCATCCTACATGTATTATGCCATGTAGGACATGTGTGTCTACTTATTCAATTTTATACAAGTTTAAGTGCCTACTTGTGCATACTCAAAAGTTGGAGGGCATAGTTGTCCGCTGAATCCAAGTTAAAGGTCATGTTTATGTATTATGCCTATTAGTAATACATCATATAATACCATGTAGGCGGTATAACTAAACCATGGATTAGTTATAGATAGGCCCAAATTCCAACAAAACATAGTACTAAATAATACCATATATAATACATGGACTATTTATTTTAATGCGGCCTACCAAACGACCCTATATGAGTAATCTTGATTATTCATAAAGGACAATTTGATGCACGACTCACCCCAAATGCATTTATACGCAGGGTTCGAGAAAAGAACGCCACTACAAGGGATATAAATGTATTATACATGAGTTGAAACTCGAAAAGTCCCGGAGAATCCATGTAGTTAGCATGGATTCTGATTGATTTTAGATTGTCTACATTACTCTGAGCATCACATTTCACATTCATGCAGTGAAATCATAGCCGGATCGAAGATTTGTATTTTTAGTTTAGAGTTTGAAATTCTAACACAGTTTATTTGATTTACTGGATTTAAAATATATTATTTATATTTATTTGATGAGTAATTTAACATACATATAGAGCTTGAGGTAAATATATCGAGTTCATATGAATCTCTAACAAATACATTGTATCCCCTCAGTGAAACTATGAAACTTGTTTTTCCTTTTTTCTATTAGGAAATCTATTTTTTCTTATTTAAAAAAAAATTGTTTTCCTAAGAAAAAAAAGTTTTTTAAAAATATTTTGACCAATCAAACATGGAAAAATTCAAGAAAAGATATTTTTCCTCTATACCAAACGCACACGTTCGTGGTGATTGCTTGAAAATTGATAATTAATTCTGTCATTGAAAATGGTATCGTGATAGTCTTTAAGGTTTTGTGAACGCTTATACATTTTGTAAGATATCCAATATACATATTTTGTTATTTTGAATGGTAATAAACATGTTTATGTGGGATATAACAAGTGAATACAATCAAGTGATATAACTAATAAAGTTGTATATTTATTTTTTATACATATAAGTGAAGGTCAATTGGCCAAACTGATACAAGTGAAATAAATGACTTCATACATACAATATCACAGTCTCTAAGAAGCCTTTATTGAAATCAGAAACTGTACAACTGTCATATAGTCCTCACAAACTCATATTAGACATATTCTAAGTCTATAATGAGGTGAAATAGAAGTGGAGTTTACCAAGTATATGACTGAGATGACTGGTGTAACACCTCAGAAAATCTAAGTCTAGATCAGATCATGACAATTTTTTTTTTTTTTTTTACATAAATTGTAATATGACTGGTGTAACACCTCAGAAAATCTAAGTCTAGATCAGATCATGACAATTTTTTTTTTTTTTTTTACAGAAATTGGAATCCACGAGCAACATCTACGGACCGTAGATGGAATCATGGGCCGTAGATGAGGCTCGTAGATTAACTTCAGATACTAGGGGTTAGCCTGAGTTTTATGAGTCCAATTTACGGGTGGTAGACCAATTTATGGGCCGTAGATTATACTCATAAAACAAGTCCTGAAACGTGTAATTTTTCTAAGTTTTATAAACCATGTTTATGGCTCGTAGTTGAAACTACGGACCATTAATGGGCCTCGTAAAAGGAACTTCAGAAATTCAATATTTATTTTGATTTCCATGAGAGGTATGTACGACCCGTAGATCAATCCACAGACCGTAGATGGCCTCGGGGAATACCTGTCGATGCCAATTTTCTTTTAGGATTGTTTTGATTTCTTCCCACTCTTTTAATCCCTATACTATATCATTTTGGCCTATACTAAGTGAGATTAAGGGCAATTTAGTCGACTAAACCTCCCCATTCACACCCCAACACTTAGAAATCAAATTCCTTACGCTCAAGGTTCCTCTCAAGCAAGAACTAGGGTTTCATAGTTTCACATGTCAGTTCAACAATTCAAGCTAAGACTTCAACCCTAGGTATATGAGATTTCATTAATGAGTATTCTTTCACCCATTGAGTCCCAAGAAATTCCTATATTTTCAGATGTGGAATTGCATAAAATCTTAGGGTTCTTATATTAGCATGAATCTCAAAGAAATTCTATTTCTTTCTGTTAGCCGTCTATAAGCATATGTTTTCTCATGATTTTCAGTAGGTTTGTTAGACGATAGTTTTACGAACCCTAGAATACGTGTCTAGAATTGTTATGTTTCAGTCAGATGTAAGGACTTTCATGTTCAGTATTTTCAGCATATATGCATGAGATACTTTCAGATAAAGTTTATAAATTTATGTACCATGCATTCAATATTCATGAGCTATTCAGTATTACAGTTGATATAAAGACTTGTTTTACTTATTAACATGTTCTAAAGTTGGTTTATTACTTATCTGCTAGTAGATAGTTGGTTCTCACAATAGGGTAGGGGTGGGGGTTAATGTGGGTGCCACTCATGACGGTTTGGATCGTGACAAACTTAGTATCAGAGATCTAGATTCATTGATCTTGTCGTCCAGAATGTGTCTAGTAGAGTCTTATGAAATAGTACATAGATGTCTGTACTTTTTATTGCAGAGGCTGTAAGACTTAGGAAACTATCTTTTTTCTTCTTTCCTACATTCTATAACTTGATTCTAATTAGTATCTGGGATCCAAATTGGTATCTAACTTCCTTGTCTTGAAGTGAATGAATTATAAAGAAGTAAGGAAATGAGACGATTCTTTCTTGAATCACCTAACTTTGTATAGCTGAAAGTTGCCAAATCGGTTGAAAGAATTGAAAGGAATGCTGGAAAATGAGCTTCAAAGCTTGAACTTCCACTTTCAATAGTCAGAAGAAGCGACTTCAATATAAGCTCACCCCCCTTTTTTCCCTCTAAAGCCCCTCGCTCCACTCATTTTGGAACTTCTAATCAGACCTATTCTGAACTTGTCTCGATACTGACAGTTCAAGGGATAGCAGAGAGAGAAAGGAAAAGAAGTAGTTCCGAAAAGGAGACTCCACGTAGCTAGCGCGCTCCTCACCTCAATGCTACACTTCGGCAGCTACGAACATCCAGAAAGCCCTATGCTTTGGAAGAAGCTCGAAAAAACTGTTTGGGAATTGATCAAAAGAAGAATCTACTTTTACGGATTCCTAAACCTAGTAAGGGAAAACGATTCTACTCCAATTGCATTCATCAATTGTTCGCTCTTCTTTTCACTGATGGTTGATACTATAGGGTACCAGTTCCAGTAGGGGAACAATCAGAGCAATGGTGGCATTAGAAAAGGAATATGAAGGGGCAGAAGAAGAGGAAAGGGAAGAGGGAGGGAAACACCCACCAGGGGTGGTGCTCGGACAATGGTTAGTCAAAGGTAGGCAACCCCTCCCCCACCCTCGATTAATGTTTAACAAGAGGTTGAGGTGGAAATTGAGGAGGATGCTAACCTATGGGTGGAAACACATGTTAGGGGTACATGTCTTCTTCCTATGTCTTCTCAAGTGGTTCAGCAGGTGTTAACATTTCTGAGTGGGTTGGCAGGCAGTTGAGCCACTCTCACTGTGCCGGGTACTCAAGCACCAAGTACTCTTTTTATTTCTACTACGACACCTAGGATAGATGAAGCTTCAGGTAGTAACACATTCTTCCGTCCGTTATTGGTCCCTATGATGACTGGACCAAAACACTAAATAAGTTTTTGAAACTGAAGCCTCTAGTGTTTCACAATATAGAGAATGAGGACGCGTTTGCATTCATTTTGGACTACTATGACAGGTTGCATAAGTTGGGCATTATGCAATAACATGGGTTAGAGTTTGTTACCTTCCAATTCTCGAGTGAAGCCTATCAGTGGTGGAGGCCTTATGTCGAGTGTCATTCATCAACTCTACCTCCATTGACTTAGACTCAGTTCCTTACACTGTTTCTAGAGAAATATGTACCTTGAACTCTTGGAGATAGTAAGAAAGATGATTTTTCTAGCTCTTGAGCAGGGTAACATGTTTGTAGAAGCATATGAGGCTAAGTTCCATGCCTTATCTCACTACGCTACTCAACTTGTGGACACCGAAGAGGAGAGAATCCACCTTTATGTGAATGGACTAAACAGTGAATTGCAGGTCTTATCTATACACATGGCTTCTGCAGGGAAGAGCTTCAATAAGGTGACCGACTATATGACGAAATTGGAAAAAGTTAGGTAGGTTGGGAGGTCCAAGGCATTAGCTAAGATGTCCAAGAATGTAGGCAACTTCAGTGGTTCCTATTCAAAGATTCTTGGTAAGCAAGTGTATTCAGGTTGTTAGATCCAATCGGATTTACCGCTTCTACTGGTGGTTATTCTGGGGTCACACAATAGTCTCTAGCTCAAGGTGGTCAAATAGCTTCTTATTCATCAGCCAATAGGCACTTACTTGATCGAGGAGGCTTCAACTGTGGTGAGATGAGTCACTTTAAGAAAGAATGCCTTTATAAACCTGTAGGTAACCCGATATAGCAACATACTTCTCCAACATGTGGATATGGTACTGGTAGATGAATTCCACATGATAGGGGAAATGGTAACTAATGAGGTAATGGGAACCGAGGAAATGGTAATATGGAGAGGGGAGCGGTGCAACCAGGTAGAGTGGTTGCCCAAAATAATGATAGAGCTTAGTGTTATGCCTTCCCGTGTAGGCTAGAGGCCGAGGCATCTGACACCATGATAACAAGTATTATTCTTTTCTGTGACCGAATAACTCATGTCTTATTTGATCTGGGTTCTACGTATACATATATATGTAAAATTTTCTTACTTGTTTGTGATATCTTTGATGCCCATATTCATATTTCTACCCAGTTGAGTAGTTAGTGGTAGTAACCTATGTATATCGTGCTTGCTCTATGATAATTTTGGGTTGTTTGACTTGGGTAGATCTTGTAATTTTGGATATGTTAGACTTCGCTGTGATCTAGGGTATGACTTGGTTGTCACCTTATTATGTTGTGCTAAATTGTAAAGCTAAGGCGATAACCCTCTAAATCTCGAGTAAGGTTATATTAGAGTGAGAAGGTGTGCACAAGCCCAAGCCAGTAAATATTATATCTTTTATTCAGGCTAAAAGGCTAGTAGGGAAGGGTTGTTTGGCCTACTTGGCGCACCTTCGGGATGTTAGTGCGAAGTCCCTTTTTGTTTAATCAATCTTAGTAGTTTCAGAATTTCAAGAGGTATTTCCTACAAATTTGCTGGTATATATGCTTCCAAATAGAGATATTGTTTTTTGTATAGATTTGGAGTTGAGAACTCCCCCAGTCTCTATCTTACCTTATCACATGGATCCGATAGAGTTGAGGGAACTCAAGACTCAACTTCAGGAACTCTTAGATAAGAGATTCATTCATCCCAGTATTTCCATTTGGGGTACTCCAGTCTTATTTATGAAGAAGAAGGATGGTATTATAAGAATATATATGGAATACAGACAGTTGACCAAGGTTATTATCCAGAATAAATATCCTTTACCCCACATAGATGATCTTTTTGACTAGTTGTTGGGTTCTTCAGTGTTCTCAAAGATTGACTCGAGGTCACGGTACTATCAGTTAAATTTCAGACCTGAGGACATACCTAAGACAACCTTCAAGACTTGATATGGGCATTATGATTTCTTGGTAATGTCCTTTGGATTGACTAATGCACTGACAACTTTTATGAGTTTGATGAATGATGTCTTCAAGCCATTTATGGATGCCTTTGTCATTGTGTTTATAGATGATATTTTGATCTACCCCAAGAGTAAGAGGGAGCATGCAAATAACCTTCTCATTGTTCTGGGTATCCTGGGGAAACATAAATTGTGTTCCAAATTTTTAAAGGGCGAATTTTGGTTGACGTTGGTGGCATTTTTAGAGCATGTTGTTTTGGAAAAAAGGGTGATGGTGCATCCCCAAAATATTGAGGCAGTTAAGAATTGGGTCCGACCTAGCTTTGTTACTAAGTTTAGGAGCTTTCTTGTCCTTTCTAGCTACTACCAGATGTTTGTCAAGAACTTTGCTTTCATTGCTACACATTTGACTAGGCTAACCTAAAATGAGGTATCCTTTGTGTTTTCTAACCAATGTGAGGAGAGCTTCAAAAATCTCAAGACACTTTTGACTACAACCCATATACAATAATTGCCATAGGAAGGTAAATACTTTATTGTGCTTTGTGATGCTTCTAGTTCGGCTTTGGGTACTATGGCGACACTATCCTATGGTGTCAAAAGTGAGGTGTTTACTGATCATCGCAACCTGTAGCATGTGTTCATCAAAAAATATTTGAATCTAAGGTAGAAGAGGTGGATGTTGTTGTTGAAGGATTATGACATAACCATCCAGTACCATTCGGGTAAGGCCAATATGGTGGAAGATGCATAACCGTTAGCATGGGCAGTTTGGCTTTCTTGGGGTGGTCCAAGCGAACTTTTGCTAGAGAGTGGGTATTTCAGGAAAGGGAGGAGTTTTGGCCAATATTGAGGTCAAGCCCATTTTTATTGAAGACATCAAGACCAAGTAGTTTGAGGATTAGCAATTGAATAAGCTTCAGAACAAGGTGGTGTCTGGGGAGGCTCTGAATTCCACATTCAACGCCGGCATAATGCTTAATTTTTTAGGGTGGATTTGTGTTCCTCGAGTTGATGAATTGATTCATAAAGTGTTGGTAAAATCTTATGGTTCATGATATTCGATTTATTTGGGAGTAACCAAGATGTACGGAGACTTGAGGAGACTTTATTGGTGGTCTAGAATAAAGATGGACATAACATAATATGTTTCTAAGTGTTAGAATTGCCAGCAAGTAAAGTATGAGCACAAAAGGCATGCCAAACTGCTTTAGAGAATTATGATTCAATTTGAGTTATCATTGATAGGTTGACTAAATCAGCCCACTTCATTCCAGTCAAATTGGATTACAACTCCCAAAAGTTGGCTAAGATATATGTCAAAAGATAGTGAGCTTGCACTGGGTGCCATTTTCTATCATTTTAGACCAAGGTATATAGTTTACTTTTAAGTTCTGGGGGCAAGATACATGAAGAATTAGGCACTTAAATTACTTTCAGCACAACCTTTCATCCATAGATAGATGGTAAGTCGGAGAGGATGATTCATGTGTTGGAGGACATGATGAGAGCATATGTGATTGACTTTGGGGGCCATTTGGATCAGTTCTTACCGTTGAGTGAATTTTCCTATAACAATGATTATCACTCCAGTGTAGACATGGCCCCATTTAAGGCACTTTATGGGAAGGAATATAGGTCGACCATATGGTGGTTTGAGATGGTAGATGTGAATCCTTTGGTTGTTGAGTTGGTGAGAAAAGCTTAAGAAAAGGTAAAAGACATCCAAACCATGTTGTTGGCAGCTTAGAGAAGAAAAAATAATGTAGATCACAAGGTAAGGGATATGGCATTTCAGGTTGGCGAACATGTTTTATTGTAGATGTCTCCAATGAAAATGGTGATGAGGTTTGGAAAAAAAGGTAAGCTTATCCATCATTATATTGGTCCATTTGAAGTTCTTGACAGTGTGGGACAATGGCTTACAAATTACCTTTGCTGTCTACTTTGTTCAAGTTCCATCTAGTGTTATATGTATCCATGTTGAAGAGGTAGCATGGGGATAAGGAGTACATTATCGAGTGGGAATCGATCTTACTAGATAAGGATCTTTAGTGCGAAGAGGAGCCAGTTGCAAATCTGGATCATGATGTTCAGAAATTAAGGACAAAGAAATAGTTGTTCTTCCTCATGTTGATTTGAAATTTGAGCTTCTCCTTGTTGCTGCGGTACTTTTTCCTTGCAGATAATCTCAGCATTCCCAAGTTTTTGACATTTCCAGCATCTCATATCCGACTTTCTCCAGCATTTGAAGTGAGGATATTTCTCCCTTCCACAATATTGACACGGAGGGAAAATTTTCTCCTCTGTTGCTGTAACACCCTAAAAATTTCTAAGTTAAGACTCGAACAATTCTTCATTTACTTGTAGGGTCATATCGGGTGATTCTTAAATTGTCCATATGTGTAAAGGTAAATTATTTAGTGTGGGAATGATTTTGGATATAAATTAAGTTCACAAGAATTCCCTAGCACAAAGTTGAGTTGAAAGTTTCCTTACCGATTAAGTTTCGATGTAAGATTCTACTTGAGTCAGCTTCAAACGACCATATCTCTTAGAATATAAAGATTACGTGGCTCATAACCTACCAAATTAAAGGTATTTGAATCTTCTTTCCAACGCCACCAATTTCTCAATAATTTGAGTTTTGAGTAAAAAGTTATGACCATTTTAGTAACCTGATATAGTGTAGTGACGAATTAGCCGACGGAAAAACATTAAAAAGGTTCGTTTTTGTCTTTTTACCTCCCAGAAAACCATAAATGAATTTCTTGACTATTTAAAGACCCAAAACAATCATATTCTCATCTCTTAATTCATCATTCTCTTCTCTCTCAAACCCTAAGGCAAAACCCTAAGGAAAAATTAAAGTAGAAGACTTCATTCAAAATTCATTCAATCCTTTTCAAGATTCTTCTTCAAGGTAAGTCTTTCTCCAAGAATTCCATTCTTTACAACTCAAATTCCTCCATACAATTATGAATCACTAATGGAAATCATAATGTTGGCCATAGTGATTTCAAGAAACTAATTCAAGGATCTCAAGAAAGGTTTTCTTGATTGTTTAACTTCAAGGCTTCTAATCAAGATTCTTCAAGAACCTTATTCTTTTAGGTATGTAAGGCTATCATAGTTTTGGTCTAGTTCGTCCCTACGCCCTACATCTACTTTAAATCAGTAAAAGAAAAATCTAGGATTCTTCCCCTAGATTTGAGTATTCTTGAGATGAGTTGATTTTGAGTTCTCGAGTTCTTGTCTCTTTTTGAAATTCTATTCCAAATTATTGAATTGCTATAGGTTATGCATTAAGATTCTTGAGTTATTCATTCATGTCTATATTTCAGCATGAACCCTATGAATTGAGTATTTATTAGATGAGTAGTATAGTTGAGTTCTGAGTACTGAGTTTCCATATTGCTATTAAAATTCCTAAGTTGAGTCGTTCATGTCCATAATTTCGCATGAACCCTATGAATTGAGTTATAAATCTTGAGAAGCTTTTTAAAGTCAACACTTGAGTTTTAAACTGAGTTTTTGAAGAAGTAAAAAATGAGTTTTGAGAAAGAGTTTCTAAAACATGATTAGTATGACAATCGAATATGCCATCAATGTTTAAGCAGTATGGTATCTAGTTATGCCAAACTAATGTTTATGTAGTATGACTTCCCGAGTCATCAATGATCATATCACAATATGATTTTTTATATATTTTTGAGAAAGAGTTTTCAAGTATGAATTGAGTAAGAGTATAAGGGGACTAAGTATTCCCAAAGGTATCAGTTTTTACATTGATAAAAGAGAAACTTTAATTTCTCAATGAGTTATGAGTTCAAAGATATTTCAAGAGCAGTTACCTCTTTTAAGAGGATAGTTTTGAGCAATTATCTCAAACCGGAGGAAGAGTATGTTTTTTTTAAAATTGAGCATGAGTATATATTATTGGGAGTAGTATTGAGCACTGATATGGGGATGAGTTCAGACAACTCATATTCCTCGTAAACCATGTATGCCAACATGGGTATATGATCATACTTTTTAGATGATTCTTTATTGCTTTTAAGCATATCTTAGTGGATCCACTTAGTTGAGATGTTCTATACCCCGGCAAGGTATAAGACTGTTCTGGTAGCATGGGCGAGACGTTGTATCACCATATAGCTCATAGTGATGGTTGTTGGTTAGAGAATATCCCAATAGAGTTAAAGTTTACTTTTATATATCACTTATTATGTTGAGTTTAGAGATGAAAACAATATTTTGTAAAGCTTTAAATGATTTAAATCCTTTATTTCTTTACATTCAGCTTGAGTACATTGTTATCTATTGCAGTCCTTTCTTTCAGTTATTTGTTATTCATCTATATTACATACTTGTACATTCAGTTACTGATGTCATTCGACCTGCATCCTTTAATGATGTAGATATAGGTTTTTAGGATCCTCAACAAGAGTCTGTTGAGATCACTTCATCCGCTCGTCTGCTTATGAGTGAGACCTTCTTGCTTTCGGTGTACTCCAATTTTTTTGAGTTGTTAGTAGTAGTTCTTTTGAGGAGTCGTGGGTCTTGTCCTGACACTTATCTTTGTATAGTAGAAGCTTCATAGATAGACAATTTTGGAGAGTCTTTTAGTTTTCAGATGTTTTATTTAAACTTATGTTTCATACTTAGTATATTCAGCAAAGCTTTGAGATTCAGTAAACTATTTTTTTTAAACATTTCTTTCAGTTTGATGCTTATATATGCTTGAGTTAATCTTCCACTTGTAGTCAGCGAGGATGAGGGTTCACTTGCGGACCATAATGGTTCTCGAGTGCTGGCCATTTCCGGAGTGTAGGCTCGGGTCGCGACAAAGTTGGTATCAGAGCACAAAGTTCAAGTGTCCTAGGATGTCTATGAAGTCGTTTTAGTAGGATCTTATTTATGATTATGAGAGCCCCACTTCTATAAACGAGGGACTACATACATTTTGGAAAAGTTTCCCTTCTTTCATACTCTAAATCGTGTAGTAGAACTATGTCATAAGGAACTTATTCACACTCGTGCGTTTCTCAGATCCATTCGACTACCCTTCATACTAAAGGTTGTTGAAAAGCAAAGCCCAACATCCTTATCGATGAGTTATTCTTAGCAAGAATCTTGAGAAAGTCTTGACACTGCAGATGGGCTTGAGAGAAGCTCATGGGTGAGTTAAGTGTTGAGTTTCGAAAGAATGCATTCTTATTCATATAAATTGTGTGTTTGAGCTAAAAGCGAGATGTATTCCCAGACTTTTTTCCCTAAACCTTGTTTTAGTTGAGACCCTTATTAGAAAGTATGTTATAGAGCTTCAGATTTATTTTCACCAGAAAATATAGTATGAGTTACGAGATTATGAGAAATAGTAGTGAAAGTGCCCAGAGTTAAAAGAATTCATGCAGAGGTATAGTAATCTAAGAAGGGAGAGGGTGATGAGGCAAATTATGTTGTTGTAGTCATTCACCTAGAGAGTTATTAATAAGGAGTTTTACCTTATGGGTGGACTAAGAAGTGATAGGTTTGTGAAGATTTCATGATAGGAGGTAGAGTAAGAGTTACTAGTTTGGATGAGTTAGAGTATACTTTAACTAGAAATGAGTTTGTGATGAGGTTTCATTGTGTTAGTAAATACCAAGTGTAGGTGTTGAATTAACATGAGTATTCATGAGGTGATAGCCCTAACCCAGACTTATGAATTTTTTGGAAGATCCCATGATATTTAGAGGGCTATAGAACTAGTTAGCCAATGATGTGTAGTGAGTGGGTAAATGGTACTTAAGTTGTGAAAATAAGTGTGACAGTAAATCGTAAGTATGAAGACTGAGAGATAAAGATTGACTACTTGTCATGAGGTCTTAGTGAGCGAGTGTTTCTTAATTTGTATCTCGTAGTTGTAAGTTAGTATAGCAAGTGAGAAATCATAGTGATATCTGGGTTTAGTAATAAAAATTAATCTTGAATTTGAGATGGGCGTCGTGACCAAAATGATGAAACCATGAGAGTGATGATGTTAGTTTGAGATCTGATCTGGTAGGTCTGACATAGAGTAGGCGAGGAGTTAAGAGGTTAGTTACAATGAAGGTGAGTGGTACAAGTATGGGATTCTAACTTTGAGGTAAGAGTAGTGAAGTGTGGCTAAGTCATTAGAGTAACAAGAGCATTAAGAGTTGTACCCGAGGTTGTATCTAACTAGATGAGGTTCTTATTAAGTTTCTTGTTTTCATGTACGCCTAGGGAGTCTATTGAGTGGTTAGGGTTCTAAGCTTGAATGTAGTTATAGGGAGAAGTATTCTTGGGATGAGATTCCTATAGAGGTAAAAAACCTAAATCTTGTGGTTTAGATAAGTATAACCATCTCATGTTTAGCACCTTGTAAATTAGAGATTAGGCTTAGTAAGCAATTTGACTTAGACATTTGTAAGAGTAGTCATATACTCTAGTGGGAGCTTTGAGATGCAGCTAATGAAGTTTAGTTATCAAAAAGGAGAGCATAGTTGAGAATCATTGCTATGCTTAAAAACTATTAGTCATATCACTCAAGGCATAGTATTCCTATTCTTACTTCGTCCCCAAATATCCTTGCTTTATGTCAAATATCTTCATATAGAGCGTGCCTATGTTCAAACTCATATCGTTCGCAACTTATGTGCTATAGAGAGTTCCAAACCCTTAGTATGAATCAACTCCGCCTATGTTAGTAGGAAAGTTAAAAAGTCATAAGATAGTAAGAGTAACTTCTTTCCTTTCCATCCTCAGTTTAACCATCATTCGAGGACGAATGATCCCAAGGGAGAGATATTGTAACACCCCAAAAATTTTTTAAGTTAAGACTCGAACCATTCTTCATTTACTTGTAGGGTCACATCGAGTGATTCTTAAATTGCCCATATGTGTAAAGGTAAATTCTTTAGTGTGGAAATGATTTTGGATATCAATTAAGGTCACTAGAATCCCCTAGCATAGAGTTGAGTTGAAAGTTTCCTTACAGATTAAGTTTTGATGCAAGATTCTACTTGGGTCAACTTCAAATGACCATATCTCTCAGAATAAAAAGAGTTAAGGGGCCCATAACCTACCAATTAAAGGTATTGGAATCTTCTTTCCAAACGCCACAAATTTCGCAATAATTCAAGTTTTGAGTGAAAAATTATGACCATTTTAGTAACCTGATATAGTGTAGTGATGAATTAGCCGACGGAAAAACATTAAAAATGGTCGTTTTTGTATTTTTTACCTCAAAGAAAACCCTAAGCAAATTTCTTGATTATTTAAAGACCCAAAACAATCAGATTTTCATCTCTTAATTCATCGTTCTCTTCTCTCTCAAACCCTAAGGCAAAGCCTAAGGAAAAATCAAAGTAGAAGACTCCATTCAAGATTCTTTCAATCTTTTTCAAGATTCTTCTTCAAGGTAAGTCTTTCTCCAAGAATTCCATTCTTTTCAACTCAAATTTCTCCATACAATTATGAATCACTAATGAAAATCATAATATTGACCATAAAGATTTCAAGAAACTAATTCAAGAATTTAACTTCAAGCTAGGTTTCAAGGCTTCTAATCAAGTTCTTCTTCAAGATTCTTCTAGAACGTTGTTCTTTCAGGTATGTAAGACCATCATTGTGTTGGACTAGTTCATCCTCACGCCCTACATCTACTTTCAAATAAGAAAAGGAGAAATCTAGGATTCTTCCCCTAGATTTGAGTACTCTTGAGGTGAGTTGATTTTGAGTTCTCGAGTTCCTGTTTGTTTTTGAAATTATATTCCAAATTATTGAATTGCTATATGTTATGCATTAAGATTCTTGATTTGATTCGTTCATTTCTATATTTCAGCATGAACCCTATGAATTGAGCATTTTTGAGATGAGTAGTATCGTTGAATTCTGAGTACTGAGTTTCCATATTGCTATTAAAATCCTTGTATTGAGTCGTTCATGTCTATAACTACGCATGAACCCTATGAATTGAGTTATAAATCTTGAGAAGCTTTTTAAAGTAAACACTTGAGTTTTAAACTGAGTTTTTGAAGAAGTAAAGATGGGTTTTGAAAAAGAGTTTCTAAAACATGATTAGTATGACAATCGAGTATGTCATCAATGTTTATGAAGTATGACTTCCCGAGTCATCAATGATGATATCACAATATGATTATGATATATGTTTTAGAAAGAATTTTCAAGTATGAATTGAGTAAGAGTATAAGGGGACTAAGTATTCCCAATGGTATCAGTTTTTACATTGATTAAAAAAAACTTTGATTTCTCAATGAGTTATGATTTCAAAGATATTTGAAGAACATTTACCTCTTTTAAGAGGATAGTTTTGAGCAATTATCTCAAACCATAGGAAGAGTATGTTTTTTTAAACATTGAGCATGAGTATATATTATTGGGAGTGGTATTGAAAACCAATATGGGGATGAGTTCAGCCAACTCACCTTCCTTATAAACCATGTATGCCAACATGGGTTTAGGATCATACTTTTTAGATGAATCCTAAGTGCCTTCGGGCAGAGCTTAGTGGATCCACATAGTTAATGTGTCTTGTATCCCGGCAAGGTATAAGACAGTTCTGGCAGCGTGGGCGAGATGTTGTATCATCATGTAGCTCATAGTGATGGTTGTCGGTTAGAGAATGTCCTAATAGAGTTAAAGTGTAACTTTATATATCACTTATTATGTTGAGTTTAGCTATTAGAAAATATTTTGTAAAGCTTTAAATGATTTAAATCCTTTATTTCATTACATTTATCTTGAATACATTGTTATCTATTGCTGCCCTTTCTTTCAATTATTTGTTATTCAACTATTACATAGTTGTACATTCAATTACTGATGTCATTCGACCTGTATCTTTTAATGATGCAGATACAGGTTCTTAGGATCCTCAACAAGAGTGTTGAGATCACTTCATCTGCTCGTCTGCTTATGAGTGAGACCTCCTTGTTTTCGAAGTACTCCAATTTTTTGAGTTGTTAGTAGTAGTTCTTTTGAGAAGTCGTGGGTCTTTTCCTGACACTCATCTTTTTATAGTAGAGTCTTCATAGATAGACAACTTTGGAGAGTCTTTCAGTTTTCATATGTTTTATTTAAACTTATGTTTCATACTTAGTATATTCATCAAAGTTTTGAGATTGAGTAAACTATTGTTTTATAAGTTTCTTTCAGTTTGATGCTTATATATGCTTGAGTTAGTCTTCCTCTTGTAGTCATCCAGGATGAGGGTTCTCTTGGGGACCAACAATGGTTCTCGAGTGTCAGCCACGTCCAGGATGTAGGCTCGGGTTGTGATAGTTGCTGCCTGAATTGTGGCTACTTCCATTACAAGCGAAAACTTGATTATTTTCAGTATAATTCTTCTTCCCTTTGGGTTTTCTTGTATTTGCTTCCAAGATAGTTTTGCAACTTGTCCTGAAGTGCACCTTCTACCAATCCTTCCCATCTCATTAGCCTTCTTTGCTTTTGTGTCTGGAATACATTTGGGAATTTTGCCAAAGTGATCTTTGACAGATCCTTATTATTTTCTAAGGAATCAATGGTTGGTTCAAACTTCTTAGATAATGTAACAAGAAGTTTCTCAATAGCTTTGCTATCAGGAAATTTATTGCCTAACATCTTTACCTTGATCACAATGCTAAGAAGCTTATCTGAGTATTCTTAGACAATTTCAGAATCTTTCAATCTTTGTATCTCAAATTCTCTAATGAGATTCATAACTTTCATACCTTTGATTTGCTCATCTCCTTGGTATTCTTCTTTTAGAAGATCCCAGATTGCTTTTGCCGATTTCAATGCCATAATTCTAGAAAAAATTGTAGGTGAAAGTGCAGTTTATAAGAAAAATTTCACCTTGGATTTTCTTGTTTTCGTTTTCTTGTAACCACTGTTGGATTGCTAGGTAAAACATGAATTTTGTAATCCTCCTCTACTGCTTCCCAGAGATCACATGCGTCCATGTGATTTTGCATCTTGGTAGCCCATATCTGGTAGTTCTCTCCATCAAACACTGGTGGAAAAATAACATAAGAACCAAAAGAGTATATAGAATCGATGTGTTTAGATGGCTTTTCAAGGAAACATGTAGGGACTTTCTTGATGGTTTACTTAGACTATTCTCACAAGTCACTCACAGGTCCCTTGAGAAGATGACTCTAATTACCAATTTGTTGGTGTTTACACATAAAGAAATCATACAACAGAAGAAGAAGAAGAAGAAGAAGAAGAAGGAGGAGGAGAAGAAGAAGAAGAAGAAGAAGAAGAAGAAGAAGAAGAAGAAGAAGAAGAAGAAGAAGAAGAAGAAGAAGAAGAAGAAGAAGAAGAAGAAGAAGAAGAAGAAGAAGAAGAAGAAGAAGAAGAAGAAGAAGAAGAAGAAGAAGAAGAAGAAGAAGAAGAAGAAGAAGAGAGTTTTATTAAGCTGAAAGAAGAGATATTTAAATAGAAGGAAATCCTAACTACCTGCAGTAAATAATGCAGTAACTCAGAAATAGAGTCTTCCTAATAACTAGGAACTTAGTCTACCAACAGCTACATGCCTAAAGACTAGGAAACTCACAACTGAAAATAAAACAGAGAAACAATCTATTTTCTGAAAATAGAAAACACATCAGCAGTCATGTCATCCAGCCAGCTCAACATCAATTAACAACTCATGAGGCAGATTTCAACATTGACAATCTCATGCAATGAAAGTGTTTTTGTTTACTTGTGTTGCAAGGGTGATTATATTTCATTATGATTGTGATTGTATTTGTATGACTAATGGTTGGCTCGGATACCATGCCTAGTACGGGATACAAATGGTTGGTTCATAACTTTTAGGTTCTAGGTGGATTTTTCTGTGAATGTTTGACAATGGTTGATTATAAAAACTTGTTTTACTTATTAAAATATTGTTCTAAAGTTGGTTTATTGTTTGTGTGTTGGTAGGTAGTTGGTTCTTCCAATAGGGGGGGGCGTTAGTGTGGGTGTCATTCATGACAGGATCGTGGCAATGGAGTTAATTAAGAAGTGATATTAAAACATGAATATATTTTAAGAATAGGCATCAATTAGCCTCAAACACACAGTATTACTATTAGTACATAAACATGTCAAAGTCAAACAAATTATACTCTTGCATAAAATAGTTCATCCCAAATTGTGCTACTGGAGAGGCTTTTCAACAGAACATAGGTTAGAATTTTAAAGAAAGACAACTCATTTAGTGACAATAAAATAGGCAAACAAGCAACAACACAAATTTAATCATGTTTAATTACCAATTGACAAACAAGTGAGGAACAAACTTTAATCAAAACAACTATATCATCACATTTGGTTGTGAAACTCAACAAGGGAGTATTTGAGAGAGCAAGATATTGGCTTAGAGCAAATAAGATTGTGATCTTGACAACAAATCAATAGGAGATTAAGGTCATTATTGGTCATGCTTGATTATACGTACATGATTTGTAACTGTAGGATAAAGAGTTCCAATATTTTAGTCTTTAAAATAGTGAGAAATCAATCAAAAAACTGTGTAGTTGGAAACAAAACCCATATAACAAAGATTTTAAGCAAATCAAACAATTTAGGATATCATGAAACTTGATCATCAAACAGATGCGTGAAATAAGAAGCAAGACACTAGATTTATATATTGTATAATGAAGTTGTATTTAGAACACAAAGAAATAAATTTACTCTTTCAAGCTAGAACTTTATTGATTCTACCAAAATCATGCCCAAATCCCATTGTTTACTCAACATAGGCAGCGAACAACTATATGAAATCTATAATGGCTTCAAATTATAAGTGTCATGATTGAGTCTACACACTAAACATGGCTCCACTCAGAATCATTGTTGGCTCAAAAAAATCCTTGGCATGGCATACTATAAGATTGAATACTAACTAACGTGGAAACTTTGAAAAGATGAGCATGTGATGCAGTAACTTAGAAACCAAGCTTAGTAACTATATAGTTGAAAATTTGATATTCATGGTGAAGGACATAACTCAATTGACTCATCTATGAAGCCTCTAACATACTGAAGATAGGTTACAGGTTCAAAACCCTACCTAAGTACTCCACTAGTGACATATACTAACTACAAATTCTCAAGAAAAAATTGAGCCCTATGAAGGCAAGAAAGTCTTAACAAATATGGAGAAAAGTGATTCTAATGATGCGTCTAATGTCATGAGTAGCTTGATCAACTACTAACATTTACTAATTACTAATTCTCAAGATAAATAGGAGTACTCCAAAGGAAAGAAAGTTTCACCAAAGCTAGAGGAAAATGACCTAATAATATGTCTGTTATTGTGAGTATCTGAATCTACATCATAAAACGAGGCAACACCGAATGATGTCAGTATATAAAATGTACAATATGTAAAATAGTTGAATGTAATAATTGACTAAAAATGAACATACCGAGATGAATGAATAACTCTAAAGAAAGTCAACTGAATAGTAATGTATGCATATATACTTTAACACAAAACTTTATGATTGAAAATAAGCACAATAACAAATACTTAAAATAACATAACTTTACTTTTCTTGGGGAGTTTCTTACCACCGGTATACACCACGTGAGCTCATGTTGCACCAACTTACAATCTCAGTTGGGGAGAGCTTCACTATACCTTTCCAAGGTATAGAACTTGTTTGTCTAAAGTGGATCCATGAACCACTTAGGCAAAAGGAGTTGACCGACAAAGCGGTATATACACAAATTCTACGGTGACACATCGTTATGGATCTTAGATTTTCTAAATCCTCATCCTCTCAATTCTTAACAATCCTCACAAAATAATCTACATATCGCGATATGCTCATAAATAGATAAATTAATGTTTTTTTGAATCTAATATGAGACTTTACTCAAATATGAAAAACTATACTATTGGTGAGACTATGCTCACAACTATCTAAAATATACTGATGTTCTGAGTTTTCATGATAAAAGTTTATTCTCTTTGAAAATTATATCATCTGTAATTGCAAACTATCTTTTAAGTAACTAAAATTTCTGTCACAACCCGAGCCTACACCCAGGACGTGGCCCACACTCGAGAACCATTGCTGGTCCCCAAGCGAACCCTCATCCTGACTGACTACAAGCGGAAGACTAACTCAGGCGTACAAAGCTTAAAAAGAATAAAAATTCGTGAAACTCAATTACAAAGCTTCAACTCAAATGAAAAACTCTGAATAATAAATAAATTATTCAACTCGCCATAAAATAGGCAACTTAAGTATTTAAAACATTTAATAAAATAAATTAACAGACTTTTGAAACTCTAAAGTCTATCTATGAAGCCTCTAAATGACAAAGATGGAAGTCGGGACAAGACTCACGCCCTCCTAACAACTGATATAACTGAAAGTAAAAGTGGAACCCTCCGGAATCAAGGAGGCTCACCATAGCTAACTCGAACTCCATGTGGTACCAACGAAGTTCCTGTTGATGACCCTGAATATATGTATCTGCATCATGGAACTATGCTGGACAAATGGCTCAGTATGTGGAATGTACGAGCATGTAATGGGAATTCTAAAGCATAACATAAGCTTGAACTTGATAGAAAGGAAACATACTTACCTCTTTTCAAACTTACTCAACTCAAGGAATACTCAAGGATACTCAAAACTACTCAAACTTACTCAACTCAGAAGTACTACAAGGATAAGATACTCAACTAAGTAATAAGGTTCTCAACTCAGTGAAACTCAACAATAAGTTACTCAACAAAATAAATCACATATCAACTCAAGATACTCAACTCGAAATACTCAACTCATGATACTCAAGGATAAAGCAATAGTAAAAGATGCAATATATATGGAAATTTGTAGATAGCAACTCAATGTATTTGAAAAATACAATAATATTCAGTGTGTATATAAAAATAAAATATAAATCTGTGGGAGTTTCTCTAACCGACAACCATCACAATGAGCTATGTGATGATACAACGTCTCATCCACGCTGCCAGAACTGTCCTATACTTTGTCAAGGTATAAGACCTCTCAACTAAGTGGATCCACTAGTCTGTGCTAAAAATCACTAAGGAATCATCTAAAAAGTATGACCCTTTCTACCCACGTCGGCTACATGGTTTATGGAGACTTGAGTTATCTGAACTCGTCCCCATATCGGTGCTCAATACTACACCCAAAATATACTCAGCTCATATGTTTAAAACATAACTCTTTCTGTGGTTTGATATTATAACACAAAATATTTCTCTAAAAAGAGATGTTACTCAACTACTCAAAAACTCTTTGGGAAATCTCAGTTTCCTCTTCTTTTAAATGTGAAAACATTTAGTCTTGGGAATATTTAGTTCCCATATATCATTTTAAGGAAAATGAACTCGACTCTACTCTTTTTCAACTCAAATGCTCAAGTCTTAAAATAAGTTTAGAAAAAGTTGTAAAGGATTTCTCAAAATAGGGTTCATGCCGAATGATGGACGTGAACGACTCAATTCAAGGTTTTCAATAACCATACAAAGAACTCGATACTCGAAACTTAACAACTCAGAACTCTAGAATATCAATAATACTACTCATTTCAAGAATGCTCAACTCATAAGGCTCATGTGGAATTATGGACATGAACAACTCAACTCAGGGACTCAATGATACTCTTCATCTCAAGATTTCTCGACTCATATGGTTCATGCGGAATTATTGGCATGAACTACTCAACTTAAGGACTTCATGGGTAACATGTGATAGTTCCATGATAAGGAATATAATCTCAGAAGGGTTAGGAACTCAATACTCAAGACTTAGAACTTGAATATACTACTCCTCTCAAAGGTACTCAATTTATGAAGTTCATATGGAATTATGGGTATGAACTACTCGACTCGAGGGTCTACATAATCAATATGGAACTCATGTATCCGACTCTTCTCGTTCTTATACTTACTTCCTCAAAACTTAGCTCAAATCGATAGTTGATCTCTAAGGATTCACAATTGAACTCAAAGACTTTCTTGAACTCTACTCTTAACTCTCTTTTGAATGTGAATTATGAATTCAAGAGTTATGGTTCATGATATCAAGGATCTCGTGATGATAAAGTAAACTCATGAATACATTCTCCTCATTCTCATACTCACTTGCTTGAGTCTTGAAACAAGTCATTAGAAATTGTAGAAGACTCCTCAAAAAGACTCAAAGGATCTTTCTAATTTTTTTTGAAAGAACTCTCAAAACTTGACTCTCAACTCAACCTTGAATTTGATTTATGAATTCAAGGTTGTGATTTGTGAAAGGAAAGATCTCGTGATGTTTAGGAGTGTTTTTAGATAGTTAAACATGAGAAACGATCAAGAAATCATTGTCTGGAAGCAAGTCCACGATGAGGAGATGCATTTAAATATTTGGTCGTGAAATAAATTTTGAGGCAGAAGGGTTCGTGACCTCTCCGCGACGCGGAGAAAAATTCTGTGAAATAGGGAGGCAGGTCCGCGATGCGGACTGGGTTGCCAGATTCGCTTAACTTTTTCCTTTTTCGTTTTCTAACCCCAATTTACCTAAATTCGATTCTTTTGCTCAACTTCTCTTTAGATTCAGATACCCATCACATGTACACTAGAATCTAACTCAAAACAACTCTATAAATCGACGCAATAATCTCAAGAACTCCTCAATCTCAGCCCAATTCAAGAACGAAAGCAAATTCAAGAACACATATCAAGAACATCAAACCTTCAACTTTCTAGAACGAATTTAACAATGAAATTAACATGATTGGCGTGCGGGTGAACAAACCCAACACTATGGAAGCTTACATACCTCTTAGGGATCAAACCCATGGCGAAAATCCGCGACAAAACTCAAGAACCTCGACGAACGCCTTAATCCTCTCGTCTTTTCTCCTCTTTTCTCTTCTCTCAAAACCCTAACTTATTTTTATGAAGCGTAAACTGAATCCAATCAGTTTTGTCCCCAACTTAATTACCAAAAATGAATTTAATTAATTAGGTAGTGAAAAGACCATAATATCCTTCTAAAATCCGGTTTTGACTTTCCTTATCTAGATAGCCCAATTTCGAATGGACATATCACCCTCATACAAACTCGAAACTGAGCAAACTCAGTGGCGTTGGAAAGTTAATTCAAACATATTTCCTACGGTATCTGATAGCACATCTAACTTATCTTGATCTAGGAGTTATGGTCATTTGAAGTCGACCCAAAACTTATACTTAGCTGAACTTTGTCAAACTTTCCAAATTTGATTATTTCCAAAAATATGGCTTCTTTCCAATTCTAAGTCTTTTTAGACTTTCAAAAAGCGAGGTGTTACAATATCTCCCCCTTGGGATCATTCGTCCTTGAATGACGGTTGGACTGGGTATGAGACGGGATTACTCTTATCATCTCTGCCATACTAACTAGAATTGTCCGCATTACTATTTGGAACCAACTAAGGGCTCCCATTTAACTATTTATCATAGAAAACCTCATGTTTTTATTCCTCCTCATTAAAAACCTTAGACGGAATAAACATACTATCACTATCACATTAAGATAATTAACCTTCTCTTTTTACCATCACTCCACTACTAAAAGATCTCTGAAAAGGTATCTCCCATACTCTTTGGAACTCATTACTATCTTACTCTAAAACACTTGACTTGATTTCTCATCTTATTAGCTACCCCTTAGGTCTAAAGCTTACACTTGAAAGCTCTGGACATATTCCATCAGCTCTAAACTGGAGTACATCTTCTTTTACTCTAACACTCGGGAGAAGGTTATTTCATGACTACCGAACTCTCAATAGGCAGGTACTAAGACCTCTTTAAAAGGTGTTTTTCTTAATCTCTTTTGATTAAGCACCCTCTCAGTACACTTCTTAATGCTTCTTGTTACTCTTGTGACTTAGCCACACTTCACTGCCCTTATCTAAAGGTTAGGGTCTCTCACTTGTACCACTCATATTTATTGCAGATTATCACCTCAATTCCTCACCTACTCTATGTAAAGTCTTCTAGATCAAATCTTAAGACTAACATCATTACCATCATGTTGCCATTCTTTTGATCATGACACTCATCTCAAAATCAAGCTTAATGTTTATTACTAAACCTGAATATCAATATGATTTCTCGCCTACCATACTATACATCATTACTTGATCAGTTCAATAACCTTCTAAACATCATGACCCTCTCAAACAAATCGTAAGCCTAGCTTAGATCTATCACTTTATAAATACTCAGCTCTCTTATTCAACACATGAATTTACTCTCCTCTAATACGATGGCACATCGACATCAACTCTATTCCGGTTAACAAATATATACTCTATCTCATCTTGACTAGCAACTCTTACTCTACCCATAAGGAAAAACTCCTCATCAATATCTTACTGGGTGCATGACTATAGTAATATAGCTCTTCAAAACACTATCTCCCTTTCTTAAATCACTAAACCTCTGCATACTTTCCTCTAACTCTAGGCTCTTTCACTACTACTGTTCATGATCTCGTAACTCATTCTAACCTTTTTGGGTGGAAAATATTACCCAAGCTCTAAACATACCTCCTCATAAGGATCTCAGCTGAAACAAGGCTCAAGGAAAAGAGTACAACTCGCTTTTAGCTCAAATGCACGATTCATATAATTATGGGTGCATTCCTCTGAAACTGAACACTTAACTTACTCTTGGGCTTCTCTCAAGCCCCTCTGGAGTTTCATAACTTCCTCAAGATTTTGCTAAGAGTTACTCATTGATAACGAACTGACTTTGCTTTTCAACCACCTCTAGTATGATGGGTAGTCGAATGAATCTGAGAAACACACTAGTATGAATAAATCTCTATGACTTAGCTCTATTGCACGATTAAGAGTATGAAAAAGGGGAAACTTTTCTTAAATGTATGTAGTCCCTCGTTTATAGAAATGGGTCCCTCACAACCGTAAACAAGACCCTACTAACACGACTTTATAGACACCCTAGGACTCTTGAAACCTGGCTCTGATACTAAGTTTGTCACGACCTGAGCCTACACCCTGTATGTGACCGGCACTCAAGAACCATTGTTGGTCCCCAAGTGAACCCTCATCCTGGCTGACTACAAGCGGAAGACTAACTCAAGCATACAAAGCTTAAAATTGAATAAAAATTCATGAAACTCAATTACAAAGCTCTAACTCAAATGAAAAACTCTAAATAAAAATAAATTATTCAACTCGCCATAAAATAGGCAACTTAAGTCTTTAAAACATTTAATAAAATAAATGAACAAACTTCTGAAACTCTACAGTCTATCTATGAAGCCTCTAAATGACAAAGATGGAAGTCTGGACAAGACCCACAACCTCCTAACAACTGATATAACTCAAAGTAAAAGTGGAACCCTCCGGAAGCAAGGAGGCTCACCATAGCTAACTCGAACTCCATGTGGTACCAACGAAGCTCCTATTGATGACCCTGAATACATGTATCTACATTGTATCATGAAACAATGCAGGACAAATGGTTCAATACGTGGAATGTATGTGCATGTAAGGGGAATTCTAAAGCATAATATAAGTTTGAACTTGATAAAAAGGAAACATACTTACCTCTTTTCAAACTTACTCAACTCAAGGAATACTCAATGATACTCAAAACTACTCAAACTTACTCAACTCAGAAGTACTCAAGGATAAGATTCTCAACTCAGTAATAAGGTTCTCAACTCAGTGAAACTCAACAATAAGGTACTCGACACAATGAAGCACATATCAACTCAAGATACTCAACTCGAAATACTCAACTCATGATACTCAAGGATAAAGCAATAGTAAAAGATGCAATATATATGGAAATCTGTAAAACTGTGGATAGCAACTCAATGTATTGAAAAATACAATAATACTCAATGTGTATATAAAAATACAATATAACTCTGTGGGAGTTTTTCTAACCGACAACCATCACTATGAGCTATGTGATGATACAGTGTTTCGTCCACATTGCGAAAACTATCCTATACTTTGCCAAGGTATAATACCTCTCAGCTAAGTGGATCCACTAGTCTATGCTAAAAAGCACTAATGAATCATCTAAAAAGTATGACCCTTTCTACCCACGTCGGCTACATGGTTTATGGAGACTTGAGTTATCTGAACTCGTCCCCATATCGATTCTCAGTACTACTCCCAAAATATACTCAGCTCATATGTTTAAAACATAACTCTTTCTGTGGTTTGAGATTATTACTCAAAATCTTTCTCTAAAAGGATATGTTACTCAACTGCTCAAAAACTCTTTCGAAAATTTCAATTTCCTCTTCTTTTAAACGTGAAAACATTTAATCTTGGGAACACCCATATATCATTTAAGGAAAATGAACTCGACTCTACTCTTTCTCAACTCAGGTGCTCAAGTATTAAAACAAGTTTAGAAAAAGTTGTAAAAGACTTCTCAAAATTGGGTTCATGCCGAATGATGGACGTGAATGACTCAATTCAAGGTTTTCAATAACCATACAAAGAACTCGATACTCGGATCTCAACAACTCAAAACTCAAGAACTTTAATGATACTACTCATTTCAAGAATGCTCAACTCATAAGGTTCATGCAGAATTATGGGCATGAATAACTCAACTCAAGGACTAAATGATACCCCTCGTCTCAAGATTTCTCGACTCACATGGTTCATGCGGATTTATGGGCATGAACTACTCAACTTAAGGACTTCATGGGTAACATGTGATTGTTACATGATTAGGAAAATAATGTCAGAAGGGTTAGGAACTCAATACTCAAGACTTAGAACTTTAATAAACTACTCCTCTCAAAGGCACTCAATTTATGAAGTTCATACAGAATTATGGTCATGAAAGACTCGACTCGAGGGTCTACATAATCAATATGGAACACATGTATCCGACTCTTCTCATTCTTATACTTACTTCCTCAAAACTTAGCTCAAATCAATAGTTGATCTCAAAGGATTCACAATTGAACTCAACTTCGAATAGACATATCTCTCTCATACGAACTCGAAACGGAGAAACCTCGGTGGCGTTGGAAAGATAATTCAAAGATCTTTCCTACAGTATCTAGTAGCACACCTAACTCATCCTGATCTAGGAGTTATGGTCATTTGAAGTAGACCCAAAACTCATACTTGGCTTAGCTCTGTCAAACTTTCCAAATTTGATTATTTCCAAAATAAAAACTATTTCTTTCCAATTCTAAGTCTTTCTACTTCTTTCAAAATGCTAGGTGTTACACTTTCTTCGAAACATAATCTTTAAAATAGGTATAAAATAATTTCAAGAATATGTACTTTCACTTTTTTCGAAATAATGCACTTGTTGCTAATATATTTTCCTGACTCTTTCTTGAAATACCTTTTTAAAACTTGTAATATACTTTATTCAGGAAAACAATGCATCTGAAATGCTATGATAAGACTTTCAAATAACTTTAACTAGAAAGGATCCATATGGTAGAGTAAGCACGAACCATTAATCAAGAATCACCAACATGAATAATAATAATTTCAATATAATAGACTCAAGAATCAACAATTTGAAATAAAGAGGATTCAAAATCATTGACTTTGGGGTAAAGTTCCCAACTTTGAGATTTCTAATTGAAATTAAAAGAAAACAAAAATAAAAAATAAAAAAATCTATATTTGAAATTGTAGATGTAAGGCATGAGGAATAATTAAGTTCCTCACTATCGTAGGCTTAAATACCTTACACACTCCAAATTGTTGAGAAATGTGAAGTCTTTGAAGAAAAAGATGGCAAGAATTCGTTTGTTGAACCTTAGAGGTGGATTTTTTTGAAAACCTATGGATTCTATGAATATAAGGTATTAATCAGTGTGTAGCTGAAGAGATCATCAATATTCTATGGTAAATCTTACTTTAAATGATGGATGAAGCTTGGAGAAAGTTATATTCTTCAGAGCTTCTCTTTCTAGAGAAAATTTTCGAATTAAAGAAGTGAACCACAATTTTGGGGTATTTTTATAACGATTCTGATGTGTGCTGTTTAGAAGGTTACTCGGGCTCACAACCGGTGCACAACAAAGCAGTGCCTTCAGTGCGCTATCGTGCAACCGGTGCACAATAAGGTAGTGTGGACATACATTCTTGAAAAATCATCGGATTAACAAACTGTTTATTGCATTGGAAACTAGGATCAAGTACATTTAATTTGATGGTTATGGAACATATAAATCTTCAAACTCTAGGATATATGATTGATTGAAGTTGACTCTGCTAAAATATTATACTGTAACTCAATAAGTAAATGTGATTTCAAATGAACTTTGTGTTAGAAGATTCTTATGACATTAATTCATCTCTAAATTTTTCTCACACTAAGAAATTTACCTTAGCTTCTCCGCACAATAAGAAATCATCTGGTTCGAACCTATCCGCATACAAAGAATGATTTGAATTTTACCTTTGAAATTTTTGAGATGTTACAATAAGGTAGACAACTAGAAATAGAATTAAAAGATTTCAAAAGGAACAAGTCTGTTGGAGTTCAAGAGGGATAATTCACTTAATTAATTTATAAATTTTTCTAATTATAACAATATAAAATAATTTTTTAATCATAAAATATTTAGTTATTTCGTAAAAATACCAAATATGCAATTTGATTATTTTTTCGAGGAAATAAAATGCATGCTTAAATAAAACACTATTTTCTTTGGTAAGATGATTTTTCAAATATCTATCCTAAGTAAAAATTATATAAATCTATATATTATAGGTATATAAAGATAATTATTTATTATTGAGAAACGACAATAATTGATTTCAAACTGATCTTTAAGTATTTTTTATTTCCAAAAATAATTATTTCAAATTATATGAAATTGAATAAACTTGAAAATTAATTAGACTGTGAAGTACCCAAATTGAATATCAATAGTGGCACCCAAACTTGGAGTTGTAATTACCCTCTCTGTTTGGAGAAACTTCACATTAATCAAGACTAAGCTCTTCTTAAATAATTAAAAGTATTGTAAAATTTTCTAATTACCTTGATGCTAGTTGATATTTGCATGATAAAGTATAACGTTAATTAAGTCATGAGAGATTTGAAACATTGAGTCATTTATTTAAGTATGAGTAAAGACATAAAGACACAATCAAAGTTGTCCCGTATTTGCATAAAGACATCTTAACTTTCAAAGTGTCCTATCACCCCACAGAACTATTTAATATCTTTGTAAATGGGCTATTTTGACCCATTCCCTCGTCTATGTAGTCGCGCGTGTTGCTCACTCCCTATGGTATAATTCAATCCGACCCGATCCTGTTCTTTGAACAAAATTCAAAAGTGGTTGAATTCACCTAATAAAGGCATATGGAGCTCATCCAGTCAAACTCCAAGTCGCACAAATTCAAGAAGAGAAACGGAATACAATGTGTTGTTTTTCAGATTCCATACTGGAAGCCTACACACCCTTAGCCAGACCATAATGGAATGCTCTCGCGTATCCTCAACAAAGTTGAAGGGTTAGACAAAATGCTGAAAGGAATGAAAGAAGATGTTTCTACCCTTAGCCAGACCGTCATATCCCATTCCGTTTCAATCAAGCAGTTGGAGACCCAAATGGGTCATATCTCGTCTCACCTTAATCCGAGACAACAAGGGAGTTTGCCTAGTGATACTATGGCTAACCCCAAGAGTGAGGTTTGAAGGTGGACTTGCGTCGTGCCGCGGCGTTAACTAAGGCATTGTTTGGGAGGCAACCCAAAAACCATTTATTGCTTTCTTTTTCTTTGATAAAATAATGGTGTGTTGATTGTGCAGATGCAAGTGTGGAGAGTGAACGAAAAATGCAGATTGGTGAGCAACAGGTCCAATTCGCGAGTCGCCGATTGGTTTTGCGACTCTGACTCAGACTGCCGTTAGACCCAAAACCAATTTACATTGGGGTCTGTAAAACTTGGCGAGATCAAAAAGCCATTGGCGAGTCGCCGACTATATCAGCGATTACGATGAAGATCACCGTTTGGACCCTCACGATGAATGAAAGTTCTGTAAAACTCGGCGAGTCAAGTGCTCACTCTACGTATCGCCAAGAGGTTCGGCGATCAGAACTAATATCGCCGAATGGACAAAAACTGGACAGTCTTTCAACCAAAGGTTTAAATATTTCCAACTTCATTTCCGCCCCTCACTTTTTCACTCTCCCAAACTCACACCTGTGCTCTAGTTTTATATTACTTGCATTCTCGGAGTATTTCGGTTGATTGATTGGTGCTTGGAGTCGGATTACAGTGCTTCCTAGCATCTCAATATCCATTTGATCAGCAGAGAAGGTTAGCTCCCTTAACCCCGTGATTATCTTGTCAAAATTGTGCTCATTTGCAAAAATTGTGATCTTGTTGAAATCTGTTGAACCTCCCTGATTGGGTTTAATTGTTTTGTGTCAATTTTTCTTCTATAACCTTGCCTGCACTGCCTAAACTGTTGAAACCTTATTCTCCAATGCATAAAGTGGGGTTTATGTATGATGAGTGGTGTTCGTATGTTATGGGTCCTGGTCGAATTTATGCTGTTTGTGCTTAAATTACGTTTTCGGGAGTTGCAAGGCTAATTTCGAGAAGTTGGGTCAAAAGTAGGCACAATGGGTCATTCGGTGAGCTGTGATGAGCTCGCCGAACTGCTCCGCAGTTCGCCTAAATACCCTATCTCGCCCTTATTATCATGCTTTATTTGTTGTGGCATCTGTAACTTTCAGCGAGACGCATGAGGTCGCCAGAAGCACTCGATGACTCACTGAAAGTCTTTTTGTTCGCCCTTTGTCTGCACCCCTAACTCCTTCTGCACTGTGACCTTCGGTAGATTGTCCGTGGCTCGCCGAAGGTATTCGGCGGCAAGCCAAATGGACTATTAAGTCTGTCTGCAGCTGAATGTCTTTGTTTTGGTTGTCAAATATATTCTAACATTATCTCAAGACTTTGCATACATGGCCAGACCAAAAGTTGCAGGAAGAAACATACCACCTAGACACATAAGAGCACAAAAGTTTAGAAGAACTGCAATGAGCGAGAACAAGACAGCCAGTTCGACGAGGAGGATGCCCATCGACCCTAATGTCCCTTCATGGGATAGAGGGTTCAGCAATGTGATACACGCCTTTGTGGCAGCTCACGAGTTGGACAATATGATCGAGGCTAATGTCGCTACAGAAGCTAAAGCAGAGCGAAAAGAAGAAGAGAACCAGAAGTAGAATGACAACAATCCGGGCACTGATGCCCAAACAGATGGAGCGACTGCTTAGACATGATCCCTTCTTTACCTCCTTCTCTATTTTCCTTTAATTTACATTCTGGATACTTTTATTTGCATTTGAGGACAAGTTTTTTTGTTTGTGATGGGGTGAGGTCCACACCTTTTATGTGCTACTTTTGTTCGTGTTTTGTGTTTATATTTGG
>NW_006238944.1:1235725-1237075 GCF_000226075.1 Solanum tuberosum | reverse complement strand
TTGATGAAAACTAGACCTTTCTTAATCCATTACCTATAATGCTCTTGAATTGTGGTTAATTGAATAGCCAACTTAGGCCAAAAGCCTAAGTTGGGGGTGTGGTGAAAGAAAACTAAAAAGTCAAAAAGTGCAAGGAAAGTCTCCTTTAACCCATGGTGTTGAGAAAAATGGAACCCCTCCATATATATAAAAAAAAGAGTGAGAGAAAGAAGAAACAAAAATAAAAAGAATGAAAAAGAAAGTTGTGGAATAAACTACAAAAAGAAATGGGGTTTCCAAACAATCCCTGGAAAGTGAATAATAGGATGACTTATGAGCACTAAAGAGAATGATTAAGGAAAAGGAAAGTAAGTGTTGTAAGCACCACATTTTATGAGGATAAAAGTCACTGAGCCTAAAAGACCATACCTTTGCACTCAGCCCCATTACAAGCCTTGAAAAGACCTTTTTGATCTTGAGTGAGCTGAAATAAATGCTGATTGGAAAATACGGGCAAACCTATGGGTGAAAGCATGCATTGTGTTCATCTTTGTGAGTGTGAGCGTAAAATCTGATTCCGAAGCTTAAACTGCAAACCATTGTGTGAATATGGAATCATTTTTGTTGTGAGGGCATTTGAACACCTTTGTTGAGCTTTAACTTGCATTTGAAGTAAGCATTGTGAGCTTGAGTACATTGATAATGGTGAGTCACAATTTGAATATTTGAGTGCACAATTGAGCATTGTATGTGTAATTGAGTCTTGTTGTGTGCATTCATGATTGAGTCTTGTGTAGCACTGTTCGAGACACCCTTTTTCAAGAGCTGAACTTGAGTTTGCTTGAGGACAAGTAAAAATTTAAGTTGGGGGTGTTGATGAGTCCACAAATTGGACTCATTTAGGGCTATGTTTCAATAGAAATTTTGTCCTCAAATGCTTATTTTATCTCAATATCTGATGAAAACCCTTAAGTTTCAGGTATTTGAAGTTTGAAGGAAAGCATGGACACTACATCGCAAAAAGGAATGAAAAGGGTTAAAGGAATGAAGAAATGAAGGCCTGAGGATCGACGAGTCCACTTGGCGAGTCACCGAAGGGTCTCACTTTGCCTTTTGTTGCAGTGTGCTGAGCCCTGAAGGAAAGAATCAAGTTGGCAGAAAAAGGGAGCAGTCGGCGCATCGCCGAGAAGTTCTGCGAAGCAGTACCATGTCGCCCAATGACCCATAGCACGATGATGTTGAAGGATGGTGCAAGACGACGATGAACTACACCAAAAGGCGAATCGCCGAGTTGATCGGCGATTCCAACTAACTACGCCGAATGATCCATTGCAGCACAAATCTGTGAAAACTATAAATACTAGTTAGAGT
>NW_006238944.1:1223068-1235567 GCF_000226075.1 Solanum tuberosum | reverse complement strand
TGAAGACTTGAAGAAGAAGAGGGTTTCATCTCCAAGGATTTGGACTTGGGTCTCTTGGATTCTTCATTCTTGGACTGTAACAAGAATTAAATGTTCGTACCCATTTGAATGCAAGCTCATTTAGGTATATATTTCTATCGCTTGATGTATGGATATAAGCCCCAATTCTTGGGGTGTGATTTAGCGAATATTGGTTAAGATAATTGTTGGGTTTTGCTTCCTGATAGTCTATTTATAGTTTAAATATGATTTCGTTTAGTGGTTTTGGATGAATTTAATGAATTTGTAGTTGCAAATACAAGTTTATTTATGTGTTTTCGGCTTGCTCAGGAGAGGTTGTAAAACTAAGACCACTAGATTGATGGTCAGTGTGAGTGAGTCGACATGAGGTTCAGCTCGAGAGAGTGAACCCTAGTCCCATGTCCACACACTCAGCTTGAGAGAGTGAGTGGGTTAAGGCGTAGGCTGGTCTTCATGAGGGAATTAAGTGGATGTCCGAGAGGAACGCATCTGAAACAGGGTAAGTTGCTTGAGAGAGAGCATATCCCCCTTTAAGTTTAGCCTAGTCACAATTATTATAAGAATCTTCTATCGAAAGCATGTACCCAATAATCTAGCTTAACCTGTATTCCCGTCGCATCCCAAGGATCCCCTCTCATTACTTAGAAACCCTTGTTTATTTTGTTGTTTTTACTTACTAGTGACAAAACCCCTTTGTTAATTGACACTTTTGTGTCCCCCTTTAATTTACAATGTGTTTTATCGTTAATGTCTTTAGCTACGACTAGTTAGAACTAAATTTTATTTTTCTATTAATTCTCAAAACCACTCTCTTGGGAACGATCCCAACCCTTGGTTGGGCTACTAAACTATTGTACGATCGTAGACACTTGCATCGGAAGTTGTATCTTGATTACGCAAACATCAACCTGCATCTTTTTATGATGCAAACATAGGTGTTCAGGGTCATCAACAGTCGCTTCGTTGATACCGGTTTCATTGCAGTTAGTTTTGGTGAGCCTTCTTGCTTTCTGGAGGAATCCATATTTATATTTCACTTTTGTTGAGATGTCGTGGATCTTGTCCCAACATCTATAGTAGTATTTAGAGGCTTCATAAACAGTAGTGGTTGAGGAGTCTTTTACTGTTTCCTTGTTGATGTTTTCTTGAAAACCTTGAGACGATCTCGCATGTTAAATTAAGCATTTCAGACATTTACTGAGTTGAGTTATTGTTGAGACAAAGTTGAGTTAATCTTTGCATTTGAAGTTCTTGTTTGTTGAGTAAGTCTTCCGCTGAGTAGTGAGCCAAGTCAAGGGTTTGCTTAGGGACCAACGATCTCGAGTGCTGGCCACGTCCAGGGTGTAGGTTCGGGGAGTGACATGCATCTCCAAAATAAAGAAATAAAACATAAGTCTAGAATGTCTGAGTCTGAATAATGGACTAAGAAGGAAAAGAGGAATCCGTAGCAACCCGGAGGAAGTGGCTCACCCTTGGATTTAGATAGTAGAGGTCTCACAGTTGAGATCGCGAAGCAGCCGCCTGAAGATTTCATGTAATCAACAAAAAAAGAAAGTGCATTATCAGTACACAACCATAGTGTACTGATAGGATCATCAACTAGTTTTAGTATACAAAATACAGACAGAAAACCACAATTTAGTAAGCACATAATATAGAGTTACTACTCAAGTACAACATAGTTCGGTAATGATATGCATAACAGCATGAATCATCATAACACAAAAAAATAGTTTGGTTCTCTCATGGAATCCTTCCAAAAAATTGTGTAACGATCCGTCCCGATAGTTATGACAAGGTCGATGATGAAAGATTTAGGCTATAAAATTTTTCGGATAGTGACTTAAAATTTTTAGGTTAGGCCGACTTAGATGGAATTTGAGCTAGGGAGGTCTACGATCATCCTGAAATGAGTGGGGTGTAATGTCTAGGCTTGATTGACATTTTTTTTTAAACCAAGATATTTAGGAACCTATAGAATTTTATGGAATTAAATTCGGGTAAGTAGAACTCCCGAAATTGATCATGGCATGAAGGGGACGGGTTAGGATGTCAAAGGAAGAAGTTGTGTTGTGAAAAAAGGTATTTTCAAGGAATTTCTGAAACTGCAATACTTTTGCATAGTCGCAATCGTGGCAGGCTTCTGTTATAGCAGACATCTGCAGGTACTACAGCGGGGTAAGTTCTGCTATAGCGAGGTTGCTATAGTGTGTTGGCCGCTATAGAATGGTTAAATGAGATTTTATGTAGAAACAACTCTAAAACCTCCTATTCTTTGCACTTTTATTTTTGAAATTGGGAGGATCGATTTGAGGTCGTTTTCACTCAGTTCTCCATGAAATTTGTCGGTAAAGATAGGTTAGTTCTTGTAAATTGATTCTTAAGAATCCAAAGTTGGAGAGGATGATCAAAAATTGGCTTGGGGTTAGAATTTGGTTATAATTCGAATATTTTTAGGTCTTTTATGATTGATTGTGGTATTTATTTATTGTTTTAGATCAAGAACAAGCTAAAACACTTCAAAAGGGAAAAACTTAATTTCTTTAGAGTTTTCAAGAGACTTGATTTGAGGTAAGTAATGGTTGTATATTTTCTGATTTATGTATGTATGCATGCGTGTCTACTACTTTATAGTATTATTGCTGCAATACTTGTTAGGGAAAACATAGGGAAGCATATGAAATGACATTCAATTGATAATGTTATGCAATGGAACTGTTTATGTGACTTGTGGCTTCCAAATGGTATCGTTCATTGTGTTTTGTGATTGTGCATGATTGTTTGTAATCGTTGGTTGGTTCGGGTACCATGCTGGTATAGGAACACTAATGTTTGGCTCAAATAACACGTGTGGGATAATTACTAACAATTGGCTCAGAAATCACACTTAGTGTAATTACTAACTATGGTTGGCTCGGGTACCACGCTGGTACACTAACAGTATTTGTATGGGTTCAATAAGAGGATCATGTATGTGTTTATGGTTCCTTGAGAGGACCAGACATTTGTATTTGTGATCAGGTGGGACATGCATCCAATTATTTTTTGTTTCATGTTATTGTGACCGGGAGTCCACATATATTGTTGATTGTTGTTGTATGTGTTGACTTGTGTTAGTATGATGTAGTAAATTGTTATATCTTTAACTAGTCGTGTGATCCTACCAAAATATTGTGGTGTGTATATTGATATCACTCATATTCTTTTCCTGTTGAGTACATGTCATCTTCTAGTGGCCGATCTGAGGCCTCAGTTAAGGGACATTTGACTTAGAATTCAAGGGTCAGTTGCTCTTTTAGACTGTCATGGGTTCTTCTATCATTTCTTGTCCATCCATTCAGACACAGACATTCATTCATGACAAAACTTGATATTAGAGCTCTACGTTCGTTGATCTCGTCGTATCAAAACAAGTCTAGTAAAGTCATGTGAAATGGTACATAGACGTCTGTACTTTTCTGCAAGAAGCTACATGACTTTAGGAAAATCCTCTCTTTTTTCTTCTTTCGTGCTATAACTTAATCTCTGGCGATCCAAATTGGTATCTAACATCTTTCACTCTTGTGTCCACAGATGGTTGACACAAGACATAATGATGCAAGGAGCGCAGTTACAGTTCCAGAGCCAGTAACTGAGTCAGTAGCGAAACGATGTGATAGGGACAGAATGTTGTTATAAAAGAATATTAAACATACCATGTAAAATTGATTCAGGAGAAAATCAGATCATTATAATGAAACAACAATATAACAAAAGATCATTGCAATGATATTTAAATGTATTAAAAAATTTAAAATTTTTGTTGGGCTTGTGCAAACACGAACTAAGCATCAGTAGTATCATACAAAGGACAACATGCAGCTAATTAAGCAAACTTTATCATAGACAACAAGCAACTAATTAAGCAAACTTTATCTTAGGAATTATGAAATTAATTATATGCTTTGAGATCTTTCATAATGAATGTTGTGAGCTGCCATCTGAACTAATACACCACTTTTACGAATAATCTAATTTATTGATTGATCGTTCTTGATGGGTCATTAACCAATAGAAAATCATAAATATTGCCCTAAAGATTCTTTTATCTTTTATTATTTAATCAAGTCCTTTTGATTACTTTTCCCTTTCAACTAATGACAAGTATTATTAAAACTTAATTAATTATATAATTTTGAATTAAATATTTTCTTAATGAGACAATAAGGGAATTATCATATCCTTATCTTTATCCTATAATACTAGTCATGACAGTTGTTGATTTACCTAAAATATTAGAAAAAAAACTATAAAGAATTTTATTATTATTAGTAATTAATTAGTTGCTAGGCGATGATGAAGAAAAATTGATCCAATAATACTTTGATGACAGATAGAAAATTATGTGAAATACTGGCTCTTAAACAATTTAATCTTTAACCCAATTATAAACAACAAATTAAGGATATATGAAAGACATTAATTGATTGTGTAATTAAACATTAAATGCTGATAAATTTTCTTAGTACATTATGATTTTGAAATGTTTTTTTAGAAGTATATATCTAAGAACTGTGTATAATTTTAACATATTAAGCTTAAGTTTGAACATACAATATGAAACTATGATTTTATACCAATGTTTGGATATGTAATTTTGAATCATGCATGATTTTTCTAAAAAAATATGATTTGAGATTTTCAATCATTATTGAAAAATGTAAAACTTGACTCATAAATTTATATTTATAAAGAAAAGGCCCATCATTCTAAACTTTACAATTAAAGACTCGACGTGAACAAATTATATCATGTGAAAAGATCAATAAATATCGAAAGGCCGCTAATTAAAGTCCACTATTTTATTTTTTAATTATTCATAAACTTACATTGAGACCATAAATTTGACCTGGTCAAAACAAAGTCAAGTGGCAAATTGATCTTTCAACTTTCTTTAAATATCGAAAGTATTTTTTTAACAAAACTACTTTTTATTAGGAACAATTTGAGTTTGATCAATAAATATTAAAAATATTTTAAAGCAGTAATTAGTGTTAGATCAAACTTATTAAGGTATTTATATCTTTTGGAAGAATACTTTTGAAGAAAAACAACCCTTTTTAGGTTATGAAAAATAATTTCTTTTATTTTTCAAAAATAAATATTTTCTCTCAAAAATTTAACTAACCACCTATTTAATTTTTATTTTATTTTAAAAAGAACACTTTCACTACAATAAAATGATGAATTACATGGGGATTTTCATGGGTATTAGTATGAAAATTTGCAGGAAAATAAGTTTTCTGCAGATTTTTATACTAATCCCTAGAAAAATCTCCATGTATTTTACACTTTTCCCGTAGTGTTTTTCCTTCTAAAACTTCGGATCTTGCTGCTTGATCCAATAAGATGCTCATTTAGTTCTTGCTGCTTGCTACGTTCTCAATAAAAAATAGTAATGTTTATTGTATAAATAAATTAAACAAAATTGCCTATATGGTTGAAGAAAATAATATAGTTAAAGGTTGGTGAAAGAATACTTGAATATTCCTTAGCAGCCCTAAATAATTTTCAAGTGGAATTATTGCTACACTTGAAAAGGGACCACACCTAACACTCACTTATTAAAGTAAATAAATAAAGTAGGATCATATACTTCATAATTATTATTATTATTATTACAAGTTACAACTAATATGCATGTTGCATCAGCCTCCTTAAGCACAATAATCAATACATTCAAGCTAAATTTTTTAATAATAATAATATTAATAATTATTATTATGATATTATTATTATTATTATGATATTTATTTACTCCTATTTATTTCTACATTTTCTCCAAGTTAGGATTTCACAAACGATGTATTCGATTTGAAGAAATATTTTTTAAGAAAATAACCGAGGTCTCAACCTATTTTCCTTATGTTTGATACGTGAGTAATAAATATTATTCAAAAGTTTATATATATAATTTAAGATAATAATATGGAAGGTGAGTTGTAGTGGATATGTGGGATGGTGGGCATAAGGTCTACGGGGAGGGAGTGAAAATGAGGTGTAAGAAAACACAATTAATCTTGAATGTCACTTATCAATCGTGTCTTCTCTACTTTCATAAAAAAATATTTTTCCTAGTTTTTCAAAACTTATTTTCCCATAAAAAATATTTTCTAAATTTTTTGACCAATTAAATATAGAAAATTTACGCCATCATCCTCAAAATTATGCTATGAATTTCATCTTGGAAATAGACTTGGTAACAATGAAATGTGAAGAATCTATTAAGAAACAATAAAAACAACTAAAAGTATTTATATTGCACTAATTGATGGAAAGGAGACCCAATTGTATGCTCTTGAAAGTTCTAAAATGTTAATCACAAATCAAACTTGATCTTTCTCTTAAAAAAACCACAATACAAGGTAAAAATAAAAAAAGGAAAATAAAGACAAAACCTTCCCAAGATTTCTTAGTCTTGGTTGCTTTGATACAAGAGACCATTTCCTAGAACCCTCTAATATTTCTTCTTTTTCTTGTCGTGGTTTCCTTTATGATATATAAAATTTAAAATTTTGAAGAAAAACAAGAATTATGACTTAATAAGGAATTAAAAAAGAAAAGAAAAAGAGAGAGAGTATCAAATTGAAAATGGAAGCCAAGTGTTAGACTTGCCTAAGAGTTGCATAATATTCTTCAACTCATCCTTCTCCTTCTTCATTCATTTCCATGCAACAAAATCCACTCTTTTGATTATTTTGAACTTCAAAACCTTCCATATATATATTTTTTTCCTTCTTCAAATTAAATCACCAAAAACAAGAGAGCATATAGCAAACCAAATTAAAATATATAGAGAAGAAGTAGTAGCAAGAGTTTTGGAGCAAAATAGAGGAATATTTATAAGATAATGGATTTACTTAGTTTTCATAGGTGGGATAGACGGAAGGTACAAGAAAAAAAATAGTAACAATTAGGGCCCACTTACGGTTGTGGTAAGACTGCTTCATCCTAAATCAAAAGTCTTGAATTCGAGCCTTGGGTATGGAGAAAATCCTATTAGGATCGTCACCCTCAAATGGATCCTGCAGTACGTGATTTGAATTTAGTGTTAAAAATATAGGGTCCATTCTTACATGTTTTATATTAATAAAATAGTATTTCCTTCTTTTTCTGTTTGGTCTATTCTTGATTTGATACAAAGTTTAAAAAAGTATAATTTTATTTTGATTCTTGTGATTTAAAATTAAGATATATTAAATGTATCAATATGACCTTTAATTTTTGTAGATTTTACACAAATCTTATAGTGTTAAGAGTTCATTACATCCTATCCTTATTCTTTTTCAAATTACAAAATTTCTTAAATTTGATGGAATCCGGATATATCCCAAAATCTCCGGATACATCGTGTCCTGATTTCGGATAAATCCCTCAACGTCTTGATACATCACGTCTAGGTTTCGAATACCTCACTCAATGTTCTGATACATTATGTACGTCCCGATAAATTGCGTAAAGTGATGTATATCTGACCGATACATCGCGTAAAGTGATGTATTCGACTGAAGCATCGCGTAAAGTAACATCTCGTACATCGTGTATGTCCTGGTACATTGTAAAATGATGTATCCGACCAATACATCTCGTAAAGTGATGTATCCGGTTGATACATCACATAAAGTAGGGATTTTTTTTATTTTTTTTCAAATGGTAGGAAATTTTAGAGAATATAATAAAATAAATTGTGTATTTAGATAGAAAAAAATTAATTTTATGGTCTTAAACATGTCATGTAAAAAGTAAAAATTATAGAATTGCTAAAAAATGAATATGGTCATTTATTTTTGCAATGACTTAATTAAAAAAAGTAAGTAAAATAAATTAAAACGGATGAAGTAACCATTAAGACCCACTTTCACATGTTTTATGAAAACAAATAGTGACAATTAGGGTCCACTTTCACATGTTTTATGCATTTTTCTTCTTCCTTTTTATTTTCAATGCCAAGTGCATATCTTTTGCCCGCTGACTTACATATTTAAAGCAAAGTGGGAGTATGAGGAAAGACAATGTAATTATGGGTGCCAGGAACAAGGAAAAAGAATAAAAAAGGATAAACAAAAAAGGCGGAACATAAGAAAAAGGTTTAAAAGTTGTCTATTCTCATAGTGAAAAGAAGAAAAAAAAGAAAATAAGAATTGTGGTAGAGTATTCTTTCATTTTATAATTAGAGGTTTTGGATTCAAGTCTTCTAGATACTGAATTACCTTTATTAAGGATATTTTATCCTCTAATATGAATATCAAACACTAGGTGAAAAAAAAAAACACTTCTTCCGTTCACTTTTACTTGTCACAATTTGACTATGCACATCTATTAAGAAAAAAATTAATGATATAAGCATTTTACTAAACTATCTCATATTAAAAGATGTCTTGAAAAATGATTTGGAAAATAATATTTAATATTGAGGGTAAAACATGAAAAAAAATTATTGTCTTTTTTTGATATGTCAAAAATGACAAGTAAAAATGAAAATTTATTTTAAGAATAAGTGACAAATAAAACTAAACGAAGGAATGTAATTTACACAATCAATTATGTTACGGACCCAATTATCTAAATCGTGATGACACACCATAATTATTTTAATTGAGCGAACCAAGAACCCAATAATTCATCTCAATACATCTCCAATAGTCAGAAGAAAGGTCTAGATATAAAAACCATATAAATAATGAAATCTAAAATCTTAAACAACATGAAAATAATTCAAATATGTTGAAGTATATGTATTTTAATATTAAAATAAAATATTAAATTTATATGTTAGTGAGTATAAAATTGTGGTAGAAGATGACTATCGTTCTTGTAACTTATATGCCCATTAGTTCTTGTAACTCTGATGGTCATTAGTTTCTTGTAACTCATATGACCTTTCGTTTCTTCTAACTTATGTAATATTTATCACATTTATCTACTCACATAATTACCCCTCATTTTACACATTGATTATATGGAAGACTTCTTCACCTATAAATAATGGTGTTTCTTCCTTTGTGAAGTGAAGTAAGAAAAATGTTAAGTGTGAAAAATATTGTAGTGGGTAATAGTGAAAGAGAGAGTTGAGACAAATAAAATATTCTAAGTCTTCAACTATATTCACTATACACAAAAAAGAGTATTTATATATTGAAGGAAGGTATTCTTTTGTGGAGTTTTGAACTCTTCAACTAAATTCAGAGTTGCTTGAGTTGTACAACATTGTTGGGCTGTTGTATCCTGGAGGGGACAAGTCAAGAGTATTACTGTTGGATCGGTGTAGATTATGTCGCACTGGACTTAAATCTCCTTAAAGAGAGTGAGATATCCGCGCCTCAGCCTAAATATTTTTATTCATTTTTATCAATTTATTTTCAACTGTAAAATTGTATTTGTGGTATATTACACGAACAATTTTAAGGAGATTTATGTTTTTGTTACAGTTTGAAAAAGTGCAGATATCAAGATAAGAAATCTCAATGTCATCCCGTTCAACGTTTCTCTCTTCAAGAGAAGAGAAGAGATGAAAGAGAAGAGATGTGCGGGCAAAGTATTTTTCTACTTGCTCAATTCAAGCGGAGAAAAGGTAAAGAAAAAAAAATTTACCTAATATTTTCATGAATAAAGTGATACTACTTTTCATGGAAAAATGTTATTTAAATTCTTAAAAGAGTGGGGGTTCATGAAATGAGGAAAAAATCATTGTGAAAAATATGATTTTTGCATCTTTCAAAAATGCTCTACAAAGGATATAAAAAGTGCATATATTTATTGTGGAATAAATCACATGTTGTTGTTTGACTATAATGAGATGATTTTTGGCTCTAACATGAGAGTGATAAATAAAATATGAGAAACATGTCAAGTAGCGATTTAACATGAAATGTTTTGGGTGAGAATAAAATTTTTGAAATGAAAAATATCATAAAACATGTGATGAAATTTTCCGTGTCAAGTCACATAATGTTAAAAAAATTGTGAAATACAATCTTATTGGTTGTGTGAGTCTTGCAACTCCTTTTGATTCAAGTGTGAGAATAGTGTGACCAAGAGAGAAGAAATTCTCCAGCCTAATAAAAAAATATGTGACTAATTGCACTTTATATGATATTGTGTATAAAGTATAACATATACAAGCAAATCAGGTAAATTTACTTGGTACAAAATTTGGTGGCTTGTAATTTTATGAGATATTATGCTATACTTAAAGTTTTGTTGGTGTAGATGAGAAAACTTGGTGCTATTTGATGGAAGTGAGAAAAGCAAATCATATTGCTTCCTAACTCTAATGGTATACCATCAATATTAATTGTGTGAAAACTTGTGATAATCTTGCAGATTCAGAAACTAAGGTCTTAGCAAGATAAAGAGTTTGAAAAACATCAAGAAGGATGAAATTGAAGTTGATAAATTCTGAGTCAGATATTAGGAAACCCAACCTGTGGACTAGAGATCCTATAACCAGGTTCAAATGAAAGAACAAATCATATGATGACTTATTGTAAAATGCACTACTTTTAATTTTATTCAATCCATATGATGTGAGTGCATTTATCCTATAATGATTTGTGAGGTTGAGTCTTTGAACTCTTAATGAAATTTTGCATCTCGTATGAGTAGGGTGTCAAATTATAGGAGCACTCTTGACAGATATCACCAAAGTGAGTGTAAAAGTAGGCCGCTTTCTATGAGAATGAGCTTGTTCTAAAAAACACTCATGAAAATCGGGATAACACAAGGCCATAATATGCTGGCTAAAAAATCTTATGTCAACACCTTGATTATTGTGTGTAAGCAGTGATACTTTATTTCCATTAAGCAGTCATAGATCAAGTCTGAGACCACTACCGACTCTGGAGTAAATGTTAATGTTTTACTAAGTGAAAGTTCAAAGCAGAGCACACCTTCATTATGCATAAAATTTACCTTCAACTAAATTCATATGAAGAACTCTCTTATTTTAATATTGAAATGAGTGGGGGAATGTTGGTATATATGCATTTTAATATTAAAATAAACGGAGAAGGGCCTAAAATGTCCCTCAAGTATTTGAATTGGTACAAAATTATCCTCCATCCACCCATTGGCTCTAAAATACCCCTGACGTCCACCTTTCGGCTCAAAAATGCCCTTATGTCTAACAGATCATAACCATTAGGTGGATGGAGGGTAATATTGTACCAAATCTCATAGTTTAAGGGCATTTTAGGCCCTCTTCCGTTAAATAATTTGAAAATTACTTAATATATAAGCTCACATGATTGACTTGATTTTGAATTTCATAGTAAATTTAAAATTATAAAAAGGTTAGGTGTCTACTCTCTACTCCTCCCTCTCCGGCCCTTCACTTCCTATTTCTTCCATTTTTTTTCTATTTGGATCTTGTCCACCATTTTAATTATTTTCTTATTTATGACAAACAAGAGAGAAAAAAAGGAGGAAAATAACGATGCATTCATATAGAAATAATTAGTTCAATAAAAGATGACACAATTAAGCAAATATGTACAAATATTACATTTTTCTTTTGTGTGTACCCAAAATTAAAAATAAAATAATAAAAATAATCATTTCTCTAATCACACCCTCATCCCATCATGCCAATAATACTAATTAAAAGAATATAAATATGTGAGTTCATTTCAAGTTTGAGTCCCGAATATCCTAATTAAGAATAAGATATTACAAAAAGGAATAAAAGAGAAAATGAACAAGACATTTTGATAATTGAGTGAATTTTATATCAATGAAAATAATAATTTTTTTAGATGGACAATAAGTCGGGGTAAGTATGGATTTTAGTTGGATTCTCATTTATGAGTTGGGTTACGTTATAATAAATCGGGGTCGATTTAAAATAGGCCAATAGGAAGAAATAATGAAATTAATTCTTTTTTCAATATTATTTTCAAGTGCATCGGGTCAAAATATAAATCATAAGTGATTTTTATAGAAAATTAGAATTTGTAAAAATATCATTTTTATTATTTATTTGATAAGGGTTTAAATTTGGGCCGATCACATTAAGATATATAATAAATAAATATTTAATAATTTTTCTTTAAGAGAGCTATTAAAAATAAGGGTAAATATGAGTCAAAGGATTAACATCAAGGGTATTTTTGAGCCGAAAGGTCGACGTCAGGGTATTTTAGGGCCGATAGGTGGATGGAGGGTAGTTTTGTACCAATTCAAATACTTGAGGCGTATTTTAGGCCCTTCTCCGTTTAATGAATCATGTTGGCCAAATCGGTGATTTAGAGGTCTACTCACCAAAAATGGTCGTTGGATCACCCAATGGGATAGATCACCCTAATAGACAGAGTCTTAAGGTTTTCGGGATAGTTAGGCGAGCTCATTCGGAGATTTGCCAACCCATTCGGCGGATCGCCGAGTAGGTAGGTGAGTTCGCTAATTTCCCAACCGAGGTATCATCTAGTAAAATGACCATAGC
>NW_006238944.1:1218408-1223003 GCF_000226075.1 Solanum tuberosum | reverse complement strand
TCTAGACCTTAAGCTAGAAGAGTCAATAGAGTCAAATTATACTTTTTACTTTCTTTTTCTCCTTTCCTTCTTTATTTAGACGTTTTTTATTTTTATTTTTTAACTTTTTCTTTTGACTTTTCAAAGCCCTAAACTAGAAGGTAAAAAGGAGTAAAGACATCATATTGTTCTTCTTTTGGCTTCATTCCACATTTCCACTTTGTTGTTCATGGTGAAGTAGAAGTGAGATTTGAGAACAAGTAACAAGGTATGTTATCTAAAAAAAAAATTATTTATTAATGTACTTTATTTGTTTTATATGTTTTTCTTGATTTATTGAATATTTAAATTTATAAGAATTTCTTGATTTCTAAATAGTTATCTAATAATTGTGATTCTTTTATTAGTAAACATGTTATTTGTGTTAATATTTTTTTAAAATTATTTTGTTTTTTATAAGATTGAATAGAAGTGTGAATATTTAATTTTGTAGGTAAAAATAATTCTTACAATCAATTCATCAAATCACAAATGGATAAGTTTCTCATCAAGTTACCCAAGCCAAAAAGATGGCCAACCAAGTTCTAGCTCTAATCAACCATTTGTGAGTTCACAAGTTGGTCCGGAAGATCAAAGACAAACAAATTCTTTTGCACTTTCAAATATGGATAATATGCTTGATTTTAAATCTCTTGAAGCAGATCCCAAAGATCGAATGCCTATTTCATCTTATGGTCCTAATATTCGAGATGCGGTAAGCAGGTATTACATTCAAAAAAAGCCATGTCAACCTGTTGATCATATCTTCCCTAAAACTAAGTTTGGAGATAAAATGCGTCAATTTCGACCAACTTGGTTTAAGAGAACATCTTAATGGTTGGAATATAGCATTAAAGCAGACGTGACATTTTGTTTGTGTTGTTATTTGTTCAAGAATGAACTTGAAAGTCGTGGAAATGCCGGAGATTCATTTACAAGAGATGGTTTTAGGTGTTGGAACAAAGCTTTAGAAAGATTCAAAAAACATGTTGGTAAGGTAAATAGTATCCATCATAAATGTTTCAATAGGATGCAAGATTTGAAAAACCAACGGCAATCGATCCAATCTTCTTTTGACAAGCAAAGTGAAAAGGCAAGAAGTGATTATCGGATGCTTTTAAATTCCTCAATTGATGTAGCAAGATTTCTCTTGACATCAGGATTTCCATTTCGTGGACATGATGAAAGTGAAGGTTCCGATTATAAGGGTGCTTTTCTTGAACTTTTGAAATGGTATGGGGATAGAAGTTTTGATGTGGGAAGAGTAATATTAGGTAATTCTCCACAAAATGATATGATGATTTGTCCGACAATTCAAAAAGATATTGTGGAGGCTTGTGCTAAAGAAACAACTAAGGCTATCATTGAAGACTTGGATGGTGATTATTTTGGAATATTAGTTAATGAATCAAAGGATGTTTCTCATAAGGAGCAAATGGCTCTAATTTTGAGATATGTCAACAAAAGTGGAATGGTGATAGAGCGATTTTTGGGTATTGTCCACGTAAATGATACATCTTCTCAATCATTAAAAAAAGCAATTTATTCTTTGCTTTTGGATCACTCATTATGTACATCCAAAATACGTGGTCAAGGTTATGATGGGGCTAATAATATGCAAGGGAAATAAATAGGTCTCAAGTCTTTGATTTTACAAGATACGTCATCTGCATATTCTATTCACTGTTTTGCTCACCAATTGCAAATTGGCACTTGTAGGTCTTTCCAAAAAGAATTCGGATGTGGATAATTTTTTTATGTTCTCACCAATATTTTGAATACTATTGAAGCTTCATTTAAACGCAGAGATTCACTTCGACAACATCAAGAAGATAAGTTGGAAGAGTTGCTTAAATTTGGAGAAGTTCATACAGGGCAAGGTTTGAATCAAGAACGTGGCCTTCAACGACCGAGTGATACTCGTTGGGGGTCTCATTTTAAAACCTTGGACAATTTCCTGATTCTTTTTTCTTCAATTGTTAATGTGCATAAGGATATGAAACATGATTGTCCATATCATCTTGATAGATTTGCGGCGGAAAATCTTTTGAGCAAGATTCATGAATTTGAATTTGTCTTTATGTTGCACTTGATGTTTAAGGTGTTGCTATTGACGAATGAGTTGAATAAAGTTTTACAAAAGAAAGATCAAGATATCGTTAATGCTATGGGATTGCTTGACCTTTCAAAGAAACGATTGCAAATGATGAGAGAGGATGAATGGGACTCTATGATGGATGAGGTTAGATTATTTTGTGGTAAACATGGAATTTCAATTCCCAAAATGAATGAAGACTACTCTAATGGGAAGTCGAAGCGTAAGAGGTCCAATATTTCATATTTACATCACTTTCGTGTGGAAGTATTTTATGCCGTCATTGATTTGGCACTTCAAGAACTCAATAACGTTTTGATGTGGTGACTAGTGACTTGCTCCTCGGTATGGCTAGTTTGAGTCCGGTTGATTCATTTGCTAATTTTCACAAGGATAGGATAATGAAACTAGCCGAGTACTACCCAAGTGAGTTTGGTGATAAAGAGCTTCGGGAACTCAATTTTCAACTTGATGATTTTATTGTCTATGCTCAAAAGTGTGATAGCAAGTTTCTCAACTTGAAGGGAATCAAGGATCTTGCAAAAGTGATGATAGAGACAAAACTAGATCAAACTTGGTCACTTGTGTATCTACTTGTGAAGCTAACTTTGATTATTCCTGTTGCTACCGCAAGCGTGGAAAGAGCATTCTCATCAATGAAGTACATAAAGAATGATTTGCGTAATAGGATGGATGAAGATCTTTTGAATGGTTGTTTAGTTTGCTATATAGAGCGTAGTATATTTAAAAATGTAAGTAATGATGTCATTATTGACCGTTTTCAAAATATGAAAACTCGTCGAGGACAATTGTAAGTGAATGATGGATGAAGATCTTTTGAATGGTTGTTTAGTTTGCTATATAGTAGACGTCAGGGGTATTTTAGGGCAGATAGGTGGATGGAGGGTAATTTTGTACCAATTCAAATATTTGAGGGGAATTTTAGATCCTTCTCCGTAAAATAAAATATTAAATGTATATTTTAGTGGGTATAAAATTGTGGTAGAAGATGACTATTGGTTCTTGTAACTTATATGACCATTAGTCTTGGGTCATTAGTTTCTTGTAACTCATATGACCATTAGTTTCTTCTAACTTATGTAACATCTATCATATTTATTTACTCACATTATTACCCCTCATTCTATCCATTGATTATATATATGGAAGATATTTTCACCTTTAAATAGTGGTGTTTCTTCCTTTGTGAAGTGAAGTAAGAAAAATGGTAAGTGTGAAACATATTGAAGTGGGTAGTAGTGAAAGAGAGAGTTGAGACAAATAAAATATTCTAAGTCTTCAATTATATTCACTTTATACAGAAGAGAGTATTTATATGTTGAAGGAAGGTGTTCTTTTGTGGAGCTTTAGGCACATCAACTAAAGTCGGAGTTGCTTGAGTTTTACGACATTGTTGGGTTGTTGTATCCAGGAGGGGACAAGTCAAAAGTATTACTGCTGGATCGGTATAGATTATGTCGCAGTGAACTTGAATCTCATTAAAGAAAGCGAGATATCCGCGTCTCAACCTAAATATTTTTTATTCATTTTTATCATTTTATTTTCAACTATAAAATTGTATTTGTGGTATATCACGCCAATAAAATATATCATTACAAATCTGATAATACTAGTCATAAGTAGTGTTTTAAAAAACGAGGGCACAAGGCGGGACACTGTATTTACACGGGGTGAGGCGTGAGTCTCCAGGGCTTAAGCCCTAGGAATCTTAAAAATTTTATTTACAATATAGTAAAATAAATAATAATACAAAATTATAAAAATACATCAATAGTTTAAAATTATTACAAACATGATTAAGAAAACTCATAGAAAATAAAACTTCTACATGATTTTACGAATTTAAATAATGTGATGATATAAAATTATATGAGATGCAAATCAACTCTAAGATGTTTCTAAAAATATATTAGTGTCATACTATACAATTTACCCCTCCCCCTAAAAAGTTAATAAAGCTTATTAGTAGTATAATAAAGAGCAACTTTCACATATAGCAAACACAAAATTCATATTTGTATCTATAGCAAAGTTCGCATAATTGCGCTCCATAGCAAACATATATATGTATAATTCGCTATACATATACAAAAAAACAGTTGTATAATTCGCTATACATATACAAAGAGGGCAGTTCTATAATTCGCTATACATATACAAAAGAAAGCAGTTGTAATTCGCTATACATATACAAAGAGGGCAGTTCTATAATTCGCTATACATATACAAAAAAACAGTTGTATAATTCGCTATACATATACAAAGAGGGCAGTTCTATAATTCGCTATACATATACAAAAAAACAGTTGTATAATTCGCTATACATATACAAAGAGGGCAGTTCTATAATTCGCTATACATATACAAAAGAAAGCAGTTGTATACAAAAGATCAATTGTATAATCTGTGTATGTATAAAACGAGAAAGAGAGAAAGACAAAAGAGAACTGGGCAGGGGAAT
>NW_006238944.1:1187354-1218335 GCF_000226075.1 Solanum tuberosum | reverse complement strand
TATATACAATTTTCTCTCGCTTTATACAAACACAAACACATTTTATATATTTGTGTTTGTATAAAAACGAGAGAGGCGAGCGAGACTGCCACCAAACAAGAGTGGTGAGCGAGATTCCACTAGGGAGAGTGGCGAAAATAGCAATAGTTTGCTATAGGGTACAATTAAATCAAAGTATATTTATAGCATTTAATTTGAATTAATAGTTTGCTATTATATACAATTTTCCCTATAATAAATCTCTATACCAATTTCGTTATCCAATCCAACAACCAAGAAAATAGGGGCCTCATAAAACAAAAAGTTATGAATTTATATTAACAAAAATAAAAAAAATATTACAATTAGACTCTCAATAATCCCCATCTCTATTTTATGATCGGACTTATACGGTTCTCAATAATTATATCACAATTTTACGGTCAAATATTATCCAAAAACAATGGATAATGATGAAATAGCATTAGCAGATTACGTTCAATATATGAGAATTAATATATATAGAGATTTATTTGATTCTTAGGTGTAAAATCGTATGTTTTGGGCATTATTTTTTATTTTTATTATTTTAAAAATATTTTTGCTATAAATTATTTTTTAATTATTGATATGTAGTAATATTTATACTTTATGTTATCATATTTCATATTGTAGTGTTTTTTTTTTCAAAAAAATATAAATTATCTTTTTCATAGAAAATGACATTATCATAAATATTTTTATTTGTTAATCATATATGAAATTGAGAAGATAAAGTTTTCATAGTACTATATATATTTCTGAGGCAATATCCATTTTTTTTATCACTGTTCATATATATTTTTTATCCTTCTCCTTCTTTGAAAATTGAAATATATAAACAATAATCAATGCAAAAATCAATTGAGCGTGAAAAGAACTAGTAGATGTGGAGATTGATGATGAAATGGATGATAATTTTATTTTCAAGATTGTCTCGACTATTATCATTTTTTGTAGGGGTGTTATTGGTACGGTTCGATCGGTTATATTTTAAAAATTATATCATTCCAATTTTTTGAGTATTTTATAATATATAACCAAAATTAGATTTTTTAAAACCATTTCAATCCTATCGATTTCTCTTTGGTATTGGTCCGGTTTGGTTAATTTTCAGTTTCTTTTTACTTTAAAAATATCACCTCAAAATATACTACTACTAAAATATTTCTTTCGCAAATATGTTCTTGAAGAAACACTTTAATTCTTCACCAAGAAGACAAGAATGTAAAACTTTGTTGCTGTATTATTTGATCTTAAACATTTAATAGGAGTGTTTGCATAGGTTTTGTTGTATTGTTTGATAGAGTATCTATTACAATATCTTTTAATTTTAACCTAATTAAACAGAGGCTAATTAAAGAGCAAAGACCCAAAGTCGTCTAGTCACCAGAGGCCTAGGACTAAGGTTATATTTATATTTGAAAATGTTATAAAATATATTTATATATTAAATTTAATATATTGTTAATAACTAAATATATCTACATACATATATCATAAGGTTATTCGGTTCGGTTCGGATTTTTTTTTTGGTTTTTTTCATAAATTTTTAAAACTATTCCAATTGTTCGGGACTATTATACACTTAAAATAAAAGTCCACGATTTTATTTTTTTTAAAAAAAATTTGATTCGGTTAGGTTCGGTCGATTTTTCATATTATTTTGACACCGCTAATATTGTGTGTGGATACCTTTCTCAAATAATAATTATAACATTTTTTCTATATTATTAGTGACTTTTTTGAATTTGTTGACATGATTATTGAAAATTTTACTTTTGCTTAGCTTATGCTCTTAGTAATAAAATTATCAAATTAAAGATAACAAGATATACACCCGGCCCGTAGATCCATGAGATTTACACTCCATGTTTAGGGGCGTACACCTCGTCATGTGCTACATATATAAGAGGTCTCACCCACTAGCGTATACAATTTTTTTTAAAAGAAGTGTCACATTTTAAAATGAAAAATAATAAATAAATTAATATGACACCATATATTCTTTTAATAAAAACAAAATCTAAATAAAATACAATTCACGCTCACTATCGTACCTTTTCTAAAAAGGTCATTTTAAAAAAATATTATAAAAAAATTTACATAAGTGTTTTTTTTAAAGAAAAATGTATTCAAAATAACTTTTTAAAAATAATAATAAATTATTTTTTTAATAACGAGCACCAAATGATCACTAAGCAACTTATTACTCATTAAGTTTCATAAATTATTCTTAATTAATTTTATTGGTGAGAAAGAAGGTGAAAGAAAAAAGAACATAAAAAATAAGCCGATAATGTCTTCTAGATTCGAACCGGCGAACTTATTACTCATTAAGTTTCATAAATTATTTTTAATTAATTTTATTGGTGAAAGATGAAAAAAGAGAAAAAGAAAAATAAGCGAATGATCTGGCGACCTTAGAAGAAGAAGAAGGAGGAGGAGGAGGACAAGGACAAGGAGGAGGAGGAGGAGGAGGAGGAGGCAATTGCAGAGAAAATGAAATCTACATGATTTGGGGAAATATCTTGCTTGCTCATTATGGACTCAGATATGTTACATTTATACAAAGAAAGAAAAATCAATTCTAATTAACTATGCACTAACCGACTAAATAATTATATCACACTTCTTTACATAATTAGCTAGTAACTAACTAACATAATTAAGTAACAGAATTAAGGCACATTAGTGCATTTTTCAAGCTCCTTCACACCCTCCCTCAAGCTAGGAGCTACGAAGATATTCTTCATGCCTAGCTTGGACATAAGATGATCATGTGAACCTCTTCCAAGAGCTTTAGTGAATATATCTGCAAGTTGTTTTGTTGAGCACAAATAAGCAGTCGTAATCAATCCATCATGTATCTTTTCTCTAGTAAAATGACAAAGATGTTTGGTTCTTTCGTGAAATACTGCGTTGGCTGCAATTTGCAAGGCTGACTTGCTATCAGTAAACAAGGGAACTGGAGTGACCAACTCTACACCAAGCTCCTTAAACAAACCAATGAGCCAGACCACCTCTGCATTTGAGGATGCCATTGCTCTATATTCAACTTCTACTGAACTTCTAGAGACAGTCACTTGTTTTTTTGATTTCCAGGATATAGGAGAAGTACCATACTTCACTAGGTAACCTATAATGGACCTGCGACTATTCACACATGATCCCCAATCTGCATCACAAAAAAAATGTAATTGTGCCCCCTTCTTTGCTGACATTAAAATCCCCAAACCTGGTGCAACATAGCTGTTGGACTCATATTTTCATGCATTGTGTTATTAGATCCTGCAACAATTCTCTGACTCTCATGCTGATTTATCATTGCATACACTTGATTGAAATTAAGAACCTGTGGCATCATTAAAATTTGGCTCCTAGCTTGACTATAATGATAATTCAATCCCATCAGAAACTGAAGTACTCTTTGATATTGCAAGTGTGCACTAAATTCTCTCGATTTAGAGCAATTGCAGGACGGTGGAGGAATTATCGAATCATACTCATCCCGCAAGATCTTGTGTAACATCTCACAATTTGAAATAACTAGGAAGAACTGAAGAAGCTAAGAATTGGAAATAGTCATTTTTGGAAAGAATGAAAATCTGAAAATTTTGTTAAGTTAGAATAAGTTGAGTTTTGGTCAACTTCAAACAAACATAACTTCTAGCTCATGATGAGTTAGGTGTACTTCCAGATATGGTAGGAAATCTCTTGGAATGATCTTTCCAACTCCGCTGAGTTTGCACGATTCCGAGTTCGTATGAGTGAGTTATGCCCTTTGGAAGTTGGGTTGTTAGAATAAGGAAAGTCTAAAACCGGATTTTAGAAGGGTAATTTGGTCTTTTCCTTACCCTTTTATTTTAATTCGTTTTTGGTAATTACTTAGGGGTCTAAACTGAACTTAGTCAGTTTACGCTTTTGGAAAAAAGAGTTAGGGTTTTGAGAGAAGAGAAAAGAAGAGATAATTAAAGAAGAGGAGAAGGAGAAGAGAAGCAAGATTCGTCAAGATCGTCGAGTTTGGCTTGTGGATTTCGTCAAGGGGGGGATCCCTACGATGTATGTGAGATCACATAGCGTTGGTTTAGTTCACCCATGCACCAAGCATGATTCAATTCAGCGAAATATGTTTGATTTGAAAGTAAATCCTTTGAGTTCTTGATGAAATTCATTTGAATTCTTGTGGGTTGCCTTGTTGAAGTTTCTTGCGCTTTGATTCATGTTACCGGGTGTAATTTCAGTTTGAATCTAGTATATATTGAGGGTATAAATGATTCTAAGTATTTGGGGAAAGAACAATTGAAGTTTAGAGGGTTTAGAGATGAAAAACGAGTAAGAAAAGTCGGAGTTCACCTGGGCAGGGGCTTGGGGCGTCGCGCCTCTCAGATCCCCATAAGAGGCTCTCTGAACTTTGACCGCTGGGGCGCCGCACCAGGCAGAGTGCCCCAACTCAGTCTCTGAACTTTGAGGGCTGGCGCCCCGCGCTACTCAGAGCGCCAGGGATGCCAGTTCTCCCCATTCGTTCCTCACCTTTTAGTACTTGTTCCTTAGCAATGTACCTATCTTTTCTAGTTGATTCCAACACTCCAAGGTACATCTAAACATCATGAAATCATCCATAAACATGAGATCATGAACCTTGAATCCATAATCCAATTCAAAGAAAGTTAAGATCAAAGTCAAGAGAAGTTTATAAAGTTTTCAAAAGTCTTTCACAAACGTTTTAACTTTGTTTAAAGACTTAAGTTTCAAGTTAAGCAAATAGTAAAGAGTTGAGTTCATTTCTTCAAAGGAAGTAAATCGGGACTATGTATTCCCAAAGAGTAAAATGTTTACACATTTAAACAAGAAAGGAAGCCTTGATATCCAAAGAGCCTTTGAGCTAGTTTTCAGAAAAGAGTAATCGCTTTCTAAATGAAAGAAGAGAGGAAACTATGATTTCCAAGATACCCTTTGAGCTAAGTTTTTGTGCAATTATCTCAAATCACAGAAAGAAGTATGTTTTTAAAACATAAGAGCTAATATAACATTTTTGGGAGTAGTATTGAGCACCGATATGGGGGAGAGTTCAGACAACTCACAGCCCCATAAACCATGTAGCCATCATGGGTAGAAAAGGGTCATACTTTTTAGATGATTCCTTTAGTGCTTTTTAGCATATACTAGTGGATCCACTTAGTAGTTCAGGTTCTATACCCTCGTCAAGGTATAGGACGGCCCTGTCAGCGTGAGGCAAAATGTTGTATCATCACAATAGCTCTTACGTAATAGTTGTTGATTAGAGAAACTCCCACAGAAGTAATTGTATTTTTAAATACATAGTTTATTTGTATTTTTACATACATCTCAGAGTTATATGTATCTTTGCATACACACAGAGTTGACATCATGTTTTAAACAACTTTTCTTTATATTGCACTTGTTTTAAACTTTTTTATATTGAAACGAGTTACAGTTATGTTGAGTTGAGTTGAGCCAAGTAAGTTCTTCAGATTCCTTTCAAGCCTATGTTGTGTTTAGCATTCCAACTCGCATACTCGTACATTCAATGTACTGATGCGATTTGTCCTGCATCTTATTATGATGCAGACACATGTAACTAGGATCGGCATCTAGTGCATCGTTGATCCAGTGAGCACTCCAGAGTCAGTTGGTGAGCCTCCTTGCATTCCGGAGGACTCCTTTTTATATTTTTCAGTTATTTTATTAGTTCATTAGGATGTCGTGGGGTTTTTCCCGACATCCATCTCAGTTGTTTTAAAGGCTTCATAAGCAGTCAGATGTTAGTTCTTTAGTCTTTTCATTTTCATTATTTTATGTTAAGACTTGAGTTTGCCTTAGTGGCCAGTTGAATGTTCCATTATAACACTCCAGTTTATTACATAGACTTGTCTTTGTTGAATTAAGTCTTTCGCTGAGTAAGTAAGACAGGCATCGCTTGGGGACAACAATGGTTCTCGAGTGCCAGCCGCACCCAGGGTGTAGGCTCGGGGTGTGACAAACTTGGTATCAGAGCACAAAATTCAGGAGTCGTAGGGAGTCTATGAAGCCATGTTAGTAGAGTCCTACTAATCGGTGTGAAGCGTGCCACATCTTAATTAGGAGGCTGCAACATTTAGGAAATTCCTTCACTTCTTTCATACTCATTTCGTTCATTAGAGTTTTATCTCTAAAAAGTTTCTTTCTAACTCGTGCTTGCGCGTAACCAATTGTGAGTTGGACTATTTTGAGAGTGTTTTCATGGGGCGTTTCTTTCCCCATGATCTAAGAAAAACAAAGAGATGGTTGCCGACATGAGAAGCAGGATGAGTTTATTCGTTGTTGGGTTGCCTCGTCTGTCAGATAAGGAAAGTAAGGCAGCCATGCTAATAGGTGACATGGGCATATCAAGGCTGATGATCCAAGCGCAACAAGTTGAGGAGGACAAGCTGAGGGATAGAGAAGAGTTTAAGAACAAGAGAGCTAAGATAGGGAACGAGTCCGGACAACATAAGAGTAATGCCAACCGGTGATCCTTCTAACAGAAACAGAAGGGACCTGCTCCATCATCTGCTAGTGCACCTGCACCTATGAACAAAGGTAAGTACAACAGTCAGAATTTCAGAGTTAAACGTGCTTATTCTCAGGGTAGCATGGCGTAAGGGGGTAGTAAGCCTCATGCCTGCGCTAAGTGTGGTAGGAACCACTCAGGTACATGTCGTGAGGGCTCCACTGGTTGATTCAAGTGTGGTCAGAATGGTCATTTCATACGAGAGTGTCCAAAGAACAAGCATGGTAATGGTAATGGGGGAAATAGAGCCAGTCTTCTTCAGTTGCTGCACCAGACAGAGCTGCACCTAGAGGGGCTACTTCCGGTACTGGCGGAGGAACAGACCGCTTGTATGGTATCAATAGTCGCCAAGAGCAAGAGGATTCGCCAGATGTTGTCACTAGTATGATCCAAGTCTTTTACTTTAATATTTATGCTTTGCTAGACCCAGGAGCGAGTTTATCTTTTGTAACTCCATATGTTGCTATGAATTTTAGTGTTATTCCTGAGCAACTTAGTGAACCATTCACTGTTTCTACACTTGTTGGTGAGTCTATTCTAGCAAAAAGAGTCTATCGTGATTGTCCCGTTTTCGTCAATTACAAGAGTACCATGGCTGATTTGATTGAGTTAGACATGGTAGATTTTGATATCATTCTTGGGTATGGACTGGCTTCATGCCTGTTATGCCTCAGTTGATTGTAGAACTCGAGTTGTCAAGTTCCAGTTTCCAAATGAGCCAGTCTTAGAGTGGAAAAGTAGTTCAGCAGTGCCTAAGGGTCATTTCATTTCATACTTAACGGCAAGGAAGTTAGTTTCTAAGGGGTGTGTCTATCACTTAGTCCGAGTTAATGACTCGAGTGTTGAGATACCTCCTATTCAATCAGTTTCAATAGTAAAAGAGTTTCTAGAAGTCTTTCCAGATGATCTACCCGGAGTCCCTCCTAAGAGAGAGATAGACTTCGGTATAGATATTCTCCCAGATACTTGTCCTATATCTATTCCTTCATATAGAATGGCACTGGCAGAGTTGAAAGAACTTAAAGAGCAGTTAAATGATCTCTTAGATAAGGGCTTTATTCGACATAGTGTCTCACCTTGGGGCGCTTCGATCTTATTTGTGAGAAAGAAAGATGATTCCCATAGAATGTGTATAGATTACCGCCAATTGAACAAGGTAACCATCAAGAATAAGTATCCTTTTTCGAGTATTGATGATCTTTTCGATCAATTTCAGGGCGTTTCTTGTTTTTCGAAATAGACCTCAGATCTGGCTACCATCAGTTGAAAGTAAGGGAATGTGATATTTCCAAGACAGCATTCAGGACCCGTTATGGTCATTATGAGTTTCTGGTCATGTCGTTCGGTTTAACTAATGCACCTCCAATGTTCATGGACCTTATGAATAGAGTTTTCAAACCTTATTTTAGATATGTTTGTTATCGTCTTTATTGATGACATACTAATCTATTCAAGGAATGAAGAAAATCATGCTAGCCATCTCAAAATAGTTCTTCAGACTTTGGAAGATAAGGAGTTATATGTCAAGTTCTCTAAGTGTGGGTTCTGGCTTGAGTCTGTGGCGTTCTTAGGCCATATTGTGTCTGGAGAGGGAATTAAAGTTGATACTCAGAAAATGGAGGCATTGTAGAATTGGCCTAGACTCACATCTCCAATTGATATTAGGAGTTTCTTGAGTTTGGCAGGATATTATAGAAGGTTCGTAGAGGGGTTCTCGTCTATTTTGTCCCCTTTGACCAAGTTGACTCAGAGAACAGTGAAGTTTCAATGGTCTAAAGCTTGTGAGAAAAGCTTTCAGGAATTGAAAAAGAGGTTGACTGCTGCCCCAGTGTTGACCCTACCAGAAGGTACGCAAGGCTTTGTTGTGTATTGTGATACGTCTAGAGTTGGTTTGGGTTGTGTGCTAATGCAGAATGGCAAAGTTATAGCTTACGCCTCCAGACAGTTGAAAATCCATGAGAAGAATTACCCAACCCATGACTTAAAGTCGGTTGCTGTAGTATTTGCTTTGAAGATATGGCATCATTATTTGTATGATGTTCATGTTGATGTATTCACTGATCAAAAAAGTCTTCAATATGTGTTCACTCAGAAATAGCTTAATCTTAGACAAAGGAGGGTGGTTAGAATTACTCAAGGATTATGACATGGGTATTCTTTACCACCCAGGTAAGGCTAATGTTGTTGCTGATGCTTTAAGCAGGTTGTCTATGGGTAGTACTGCCCATCTTGAGGAGGAAAACAGAGAGTTAGCAAAAGATGTGCATAGACTTGCATGCTTAGGAGTACGACTAATGGATTCCACAGAAAGAGGAGTAGTGGTGATGAATGGGGCTGAATCTTCATTAGTGTCAGAAGTGAAAGAAAAGCAAGACCAATATCCAATTTTGTTTGAATTGAAGGCAAATATTCATAGGAAAAAAGTATTAGCTTTTGAACAAGGGGGAGATGGCGTATTGAGATATCAAGGTAGATTGTGTGTACCAATGGTGGATGGACTCCAAGAGAGGATCATAGAGGAAGCTCATAGCTCCAGATATTCCATTCATCCGGTTTCCACAAAGATGTATCGTGATTTGAGAGAAGTTTATTGGTGGAGTAGCATAAAGAAGGGCATTGCAGAGTTTGTTGCTAAGTGTCTGAATTACCAACAAGTTAAAGTAGAGCATCAAATACCCGGTGGTTTGGCCCAGAATATAGAACTTCTGGAGTGGAAGTGGGAGATGATTAATATGGATTTCATCACAAGTTTACCAAGGTCTCGCAGGCAACATGATTCCATTTGGGTGATTGTTGATAGAATGACAAAATCAACCCACTTTTTACCGGTTAAGACTACTCATTCAACATAAGATTATGCTAAGCTTTATATTAAAGAAGTGGTAAGACTTTTTGGGGTTCCAGTCTCCATTATTTCAGACAGAGGTGCGCAATTTACTGCATAGTTTTGGAAGTCATTCCAAAAATCGTTGGGTTCAAAGGTGAACTTAAGTACCGCATTTCATCCTCAGACTGATGGGCAAGCAGAGCACATTATTCAAACCTTAGAGGCTATGTTGAGGGCTTGTGCGATTGATTTCAAAGGTAATTGGGATGATCACCTACTTCTCATCGAGTTTGCTTACAACAATAATTACCACTCGAGCATCCAAATAGCTCCTTATGTAGCTCTTTATGGGAGAAGATGCAGATCTCCTATTGGATGGTTTGAAGATGGTGAAGCGGGGTTGATAGGACCAGATTTAGTTCATCAAGCTATGGAGAAGGTGAAAGTGATTCAAGAGAGGTTGAAAACGGTGCAGAGTCGTCAGAAATCCTACACTGATGTTAGGAGAAGGGAGTTAGAGTTTGAAGTAGATGATTGGGTATATCTTAAAGTTTCACCCATGAAAGGTGTTATGAGATTTGGTAAGAAGGGGAAACTTAGTCCACAGTATATTGGCCCTTACAGAATATCGAAAATGGTAGGTAATGTAGCTTATGAGTTGGAGCTACCACAAGAGTTAGCCGTGGTTCATCCGGTGTTTCACATCTCTATGTTGAAGAAGTGCATGGGCGATCCTTCATTGATCATACCAACTGAAGATATTGGGATCAAGGATAGTTTATCTTATGAAGAGATTCCAGTTCAAATTCTAGATCGCCAAGTTCGCAAGTTGAGAACAAAAGAGGTAGCATTAGTCAAAGTCCTTTGGAGGAACCAATTTGTTGAATAAGCTACTTGGGAAGATGAGGAGGATATGAAGAAGGGATATCCACATCTCTTCGGATCCGGAGAATTTTCGAATTAAGGTACTAATTCTTTCTTAGTATTTATTTATAAGTTGGAATGTTGTTTTGCATTTGATTGTGGGTGCTTGAACTGAATGTTGCATGTTACACCCTTAGCCTAGTAAGAGTAATCTCATTTGAGGACGAATGTTCCCAAGGGGGAGATATTGTAACATCTCGCAATTTAAAATAACTAGGAAGAAGCTAAGAATTGGAAATAGTCATTTTTGGAAAGAATGAAAATATGAAAATTTTGTTAAGTTAGAATAAGTTGAGTTTTGGTCAACTTCAAAAGGCCATAACTTCTAGATCAGGATGATTTAGGTGTACTTCCAGATATGGTAGGAAAATTCTTGGAATGATCTTTCCAACGCCGCTGAGTTTGCACGATTCTGAGTTCGTATGAGTGAGTTATGCGTTTTGGAAGTTGGGTTGTTCGAATAAGGAAAGTCAAACCGGATTTTAGAAGGGTAGTTTGGTCTTTTCCTTACCCTTTTATTTTAATTCGTTTTTGGTAATTACTTAGGGGTCTAAACTGAACTTAGTCAGTTTACGCTTTTGGAAAAAAGAGTTAGGATTTTGAGAGAAGAAAAAAGAAAAGGAGAAAGGATAAGAGAAGCAAGATTCGTCAAGATCGTCGAGTTTGGCTTGTGGATTTAATCAAAGGGTGATTCCTATGAGGTATGTGAGATCACATAGCATTGGGTTAGTTCACCCACGCACCAATCATGATTCAATTCAGCGAAATATGTTCGATTTGAAAGTAAATCCTTTGAGTTCTTGATGAAATTCGTTTGAATTCTTGTGGGTTATTTTGTCAAAGTTTCTTGCACTTTGATTCATGTTTCTAGGTGTAATTTTGTTTGAATATAGTATATATTGAGGGTATAAATGATTCTAAGTGTTTGGGGAAAGAACCATTGAAGTTTAGAGGGTTAAGAGATGAAAAACGAGCAAGAAAAGTCGGAGTTCACCTAGGCAGGGGCTTTGGGCGTCGCGCCTCTCAGAGACCCATGAGAGGCTCTTTGAGCTTTGACCTCTGGGGAGCCGCGCCAGGCAGAGCGCCCCAAGTCAGTCTCTGAACTTTGAGGGGTGGCACCCCGCGCCACTCAAAACGCCAGGGATGTCAGTTCTCCCCATTCGTTCCCCACCTTTTAGTACTTGTTCCTTACCAATGTACCTATCTTTTCTAGTTGATTCCAACACTCTAAGGTACATCTAAACATCATTAAATCATCCATAAACATGAGATCATGAACCTTGAATCCATAATCCAATTCAAGGAAAGTTAAGATCAAAGTCAAGAGAAGTTTATAAAGTTTTCAAAAGTCTTTCACAAGCGTTTTAACTTTGTTTATAGACTTAAGTTTCAAGTTAACCAAAGAGTAAAGAGTTGAGTTCATTTGTTCAAAAGAAGTATATCGGGACTATGTATTCCCCAAGAGTAAAATGTTTTCACATTTAAACAAGAAAGGAAACCTTGATTTCTATAGAGCCTTTGAGCTAGTTTTCAGAAAAGAGTAATCGCTTTCTAAATGAAGCAAGAGAGGAATGTATGATTTCCAAGATAGCCTTTGAGTTGAGTTTTTGAGCAATTATCCCAAATCACAGAAAGAAGTATGTTTTTAAACATAAGAGCTAATATATCATTTTTGTGTGTAGTATTGAACACCGATATGGGGAAGAGTTCCGACAACTCACAACCCCCATAAACCATGTAGCCATCATGGGTAGAAAAGGGTCATACATTTTTTTTACTCTCCCTAGGAGCTCCCACCCCTTTTGTTCCCTTGGTGACTCGAACTATCAACCTTCGGGTTGGAAGTGAGGGATGCTTACCATCCGAGCAACTCCTTCTCGTCAAGGGTCATACCTTTTAGATGATTCCTTTAGTGATTTTTAGCATAGACTAGTGGATCCACTTAGTAGTTCAGGTTATATACCCTCAGCAAGGTATAGGACGACCCTAGCAGCGTGAGGTAAAATGTTGTATCATCACAATAACTCTTATGTGATGGTTGTCGGTTAGAGAAACTCCACTAGAAGTAATTGTATTTTTAAATACACAGTTTATTTGTATTTTTACATACATCTCAGAGTTATATGATCTTTGCATACACACAGAGTTGACATCATGTTTTAAACAACTTTTCTTTATATTGCACTTGTTTTAAACTGCTTCATATTGAAATGAGTTCAGTTATATTGATTTGATTTTAGCCAGGTAAGTACTTCAGATTCCATTCAAGCCTATGTTGTGTTTAGCATTTCAACTCACATACTCGTACATTCAATGTACTGATGCCAGTTGGCCTGCATCTTATTATGATTCAGACACATGTAACTAGGATTGGCATCCAGTGAATCGTTGATCCAGTGAGCACTCCAGAGTCAGTTGATGAGCCTCCTTGCATTCTGGAGGTCTCCTTTTTATTTCTTTCAATTATTTTATTGGTTCATTAGGATGTCGTGGGGTTTGTCCTGACATCAATCTTAGTTGTTTTAGAGGCTTCATAGACGGTCAGATGTTAGTTCTTTAGTCTTTTCATTGTCATTATCTTATGTTAAGACTTGAGTTTGCCTTAATGGCCAGTTGAATGTTCCATTATAACTCTCCAGTTTATTAGATTGACTTGTCTTTGTTGAATTAAGTCTTCCGCTGAGTAAGTAAGCCAAACCAAGGGTTCGCTTGGGGCCAGCAATGGTTCTCGAGTGCCAGCCACACCCAGGGTGTAGGCTCGGGGCGTGACATCTTGATCTTAGAATAGTAAACAGAAATAGATGTAAAAATCGTCTTATGCAATTGAAAGGTCCTAGAACTATTGATTTTGTCAACTCTTTCACGTAAATCTTCCCAAATAAAAAAGGTGTTTGAGCAGAAAAGAATACCTCCTAATAGATCCTTGCCTGCATTACTCATAATCCATGATTCTACGATTGCATTACACCAATCCCATAGTCGTGCCAAATCTCCTGCAAATTGATCACGCTGTATAGATTCGTCAGTGAATCCTAATTTGTTCTTTCCAATAGAGCTAACTTCATTACCCTGCTCCACAATATGTAATTATCAGATCCTGTGAGTATGATTCCCACAGATAAGGAATTAGGTGCATCAGAATGCAAGTACAAAGGATGATTATCAATCGTGATTGTTGTAACTTTATTAGTAGAATCTACTCCATTTGAGGGAATCACCATTGAAATGAATCAGAAAAAAACTTTGAAAGTAACGAATTATAGTTCTCCTAGAATTATCACAATTTGTGGATGAATATCGTATAGTTTTGCAGCAGTGATTGCTCAGATATTATGTTGATTAACTGAAGAAGAAGAAGCAGAAGGAGGAGGAGGAGGAGGAGGAGGAGAAGGTAATTGCAGGGAAAATGAAATCTACATGATTTGGGGGGAATATCTTGCTTGCTCATTATGGACTCAGATCTGTTACATTTATACAAAGAAAGAAGAATCAATTCTGACTAACTATGCACTAACCGACTAACTAATTATATCACACTTCTTTACATAATTAGCTAGTAACTAACTAACCGAAGTAAGTAATAGAATTAAGGCACATTAGTGTATTTTCCAAGATCCTTCACAACATTGACAATGGAAAAGCACGCCTAACCAGTTAAGTTGAGTGCTCTTTGGTGTCAATGAATGTCACCTTAAACCATATATCCTTTATATATATTTTTGCCTATATTTTCTATATTACCTTAAAAGCTTGAACTCCTAACTTGAATGTTAAATTACTATAGTATCCCTAACTTAGATTGTGACTTTTTCGATGAGTTGTGACTTTTTCGATAAGTTGTGACTTTTTTCAAAGGGTTGTGATTTTTCGATGAGTTGTGACTTTTGCAAATGGTTGAGACTTTTTCAATAAGTTGTGACTTTTCCAAAGAATTGTGACTTTTTCAAGAAGTTGTAACTTTTCCAAATAGTTGTGACTTTTCCAAAGTGTTGTGACTTCTTGAAAAGGTCATGATTTTTCAGATAAGACACAAAAAATAATTGTTCATACTACCCTTTGTTAACTATAAATAAAGGGACTTCCTCTCATTTTCCAACCACAATTTTTTCTAATCTTCTACTCTTCTTCTTCTTGCATTTTAATTTCTTTTTTTTTTGTAATTTATTGTCGTTGAGTGAGTTCGAAGTTTAGCGGAATATAAGGTACCACTATTTTGATGAAGTAAGTCGTTCTATCCTAAGAGGGTATATTCCATAACCTCGAGTACTTGAGGAAAATAATATAATTTTTATGATATAATAATTATTTTTTTGCTTAATATATACATTAGTATGTAATGTTCCAGTATATGAAGTTAACATGATGTAATCTAAATTTATTTGTTTTTGTTAACAATTTCTCTTGTGATTTAGATATATGCTTGTGAATATCTTTTTCCAAATTTAGAAAATTGTCACGATTTGTTTTTGATGCACAAGACAAAAGAATGACTTTATTTATCAATGTTACTTACGTAATTTAGACTCTCATGAAGTTTGCTTCAAAACAGTTATTACTATATAAACATTGCCCTTTTGTTTCACTTATTTGCTATTTCTTAATATTTAAGTATTTTAGACGAAGAAAAGTTCATATAACTTGTAATAATGTCAGTTGAAGTTTGTATTAGTTTAATTTTTATTATTTATTTAATAGATAATTTTATGAGATAAATATTTATTTATATTTGGGTGATATTTGTATTTAAATAAAAGTATTATATATGTCACAAATGTATTATCAAGTTAACGAGATCTTCTAACTTCAAAATGTATTATTTTAAAATGTTCCGAGTTCTTTTAAAAAAATAAACTCACAAAAAATGTGAAAATATGCGATTATATAAAATGTAGTTGTTCTATTCACATGTTCATCTGACATCTAAAGAATTTAACGTAGAATACACATGCAAAACACATCTGGTTAGATGACAACAAAAATACAAAACAAATATTGTCTATAAGGTAATATTAGTGAGATACGACTAATTACATTATTGAACCTCATCAAATTGAAACAAATATATACATAATTGCATTTAACTAATAGTCTTTTCAGTGACCATCTTCATAAGTTTGCGTGAATAAGAGATATATATGACGATCCACATTGAACATTCACAAAAGAATCTGCAATATTATTTTTACTAAGCTTATTATTCAAATCATCGCTTAAATAAGCAATACTATTTGCTATAACATATATTTTTGAAATTGGTAATCACGCGCAATGCACGTGTCAGAAAACTACTATATATATATATATATAGAGAGAGAGAGAGAGATAGGTCAATTAGTTTATGTTCGTTTTACAAGAGATCTTCATTTATAAATTTTTTTTAAGATCTCTTATAAAAATATCATAAAACTAAAAATAAGTTTGTAAAAGATTACACAATAATTTTTAGTGTGTGTGCGTGTGTGTAAAACTTCTTAAATTGAACAACGATAATTTACTACTTCATATATTTTAATATAAAAATTAAGTCGAATGGGATTTCTTAAAGAGAAAACTATTTGAGAAAACGGAACAACAATTTACAACAAGGACTAGATTCATGAATTGAAGAACAATAGAAAATAACAAAATTGAAAAAAGTCCATTTTTCTATGATGTAAATTGTTAAGCATAGAAAACTACAAATCAATAATTCTTTACTGCCCACACTAAAAACTACAATACAAACATGACTAGAAGACCACATATGTCGACATATAGAGTTGGTGAAGAGGGCAGAAAGATCAATCCTCTTGTCATTTTCATACTATTAGGTGGAAGCAGTAACTCCTTGGAGTTATTCAAATCTCATGAGAATATATTCATTCATGTTCACCTCTTCTTTACCATCACATTTGTTCTCCCTGGCCACAACAATCATTTTAGTTTTTCTCCTGATTTCAAGCGGAGGCATAGTTGCGATAATTGGAGAAGCAACAACTCTTGAACACTTAACGCGCTCGGACGAGGAGGATGATACATTTAAGGTTGATGTTCCGGGCAAAATATGTATGCCTTTTGAAAGCTTGAATTTGGAACTACTCTTGCAACTAGCAATTGTACGGTTCGTGGGTGGATCATGGTTGTGTTCACCGGAATAGGACACCAAGAAAATGTTCTCATCCTTTGGGATTTTCTCAATTTTTTTATTTGCTTCGCAGATACACTTATAGTAATTCCTGTTATGTCATATACACATAATAATAATCAGGTTTAGTCAAATGTTACATGTTTATACACCATTAATAATTTTTAATACTTATTGTTATGAAATTTGAGAATGGAAGGGAACATAACATTCTATGACATGAAAAAAATGGTGATGAGAGCAAACCTCAGAAATGGTGAATCTTTGATATGCTTCTGACCGTACTTGCGCCATGTCCATATATCATTTGTGGGTTCCTCTTGCAACAATCCTTATCGATGGATTTTTCCTGATTTCAAATCAAAAGTACTAAAGTCAAAACTTTAAACATACACTCATAAAATGTAACGAAATGAGTGGTTACCTTGTTCTAGTTTGGATCAAAGGAGTCTTCATGGAAAAAGTATAATTAGGATAAATATTAGCCCCTATATCGAGTTGTTCTTGTAGATCAATCCATTCTTTTGGTGTTGTAGTTGTTGGTGGCACACATGCTACTGTTGTTGGTGATGGAGGAAAAGAGCTTTGTTGGATAAATTGAGCTGGTTGAATGGGATGTAAATACAACTGTTGGTTACCATTTTGGTTCATGATTATGACCTGATCATCTGATTTTTCCCCGTGAACAGTTGAATATTCTAAAGAGAAAATTTCAAATAAGTCATTAAAATTAGTCATGTCAGGAGCTAAAAGTTCGTCAAAAGAATTCCAAACATCATTTAAAGAAGTCTCCAAGTCTAACTTAGGCCTACAACATTGTCAGGTCTATTAATATTACAACTTCTTATGACCGCACCTATATCCCAATCACCATCCCCCATTTTAGATCTATATATAATGATATCTCGTTAAATGTAAAAAATAAAAATGAGCTTATAAGAGAAACTAAAGATGTTTTCTGCTAAAGCAGATAGGGAAAAAAGGATCCAAAGAGGGGATTGACTTATGGAGGAAGTAGATGAGAAAAAGAAACGTTTTAGTGGGTAGGACATTATAAATCAAAGGTTTGGATGAAGAATTGTGAACCAGATTCGCAAATTATAAAGAGAAACTTAAAAGGGTATCTACCTACCCCGACACATCTTTATTTACTTTATAGTTACTGTACAATAATTATTTTTTTCTATTTTAGAGTGAGTGACATTAGCTGCAAAGGAGAAGTCAAAGATAATCCCATGTACCTTTTATTTAAGATAATACATCTCATATCATATACAAAGAAACTAAGCAAAGTCTATGTCATGACCCGAATTCAGACCGTGATTGAAGCTTACCATAACCCCTCAGTATGCAAGCGAAAAAACAAAAATTTACGAAAGATAAGAATATAACGATAAAGAAAAAGTGAAAACACGAATAAATATACAAAATAGAACCATAGTATAGAAAAGAAATATGATACACAATCTACAAAAGAAGCCTGAAAGTGACCAAGAACGACAAAGTAACACAAAAACCAAATCTCCGGACCTGGTGTCACCGGTACAGGAACAACTAAGTACAACAACACTATATATACATGAGAACTAACTAATCAAAATGCAAAATATAAGTCAGACTTATCAACAAGTGTAATGCGGTGGAATATAACCTAGATTAAACACAAGGAGCCCCAAAATAACATGGGACTTATCAACAAGTAGAAGAATGTAGCCTGGATCTGAGTCAAAGGGCTTTCTGGAATGATACCACGAACTTATTAGCGTAAAAATAACCCAAAATGTATGAAAACTCATAGACAGTATTTTACAATTTTAAGTCATAAAAAACATCAGAATGTTGTATATTCCATATAAACTCATTTTTTCTTATTTTAAAATACGATCCGTCCATTTGGGCTTAACAAACGGGAAACACTTAATGAAAATGTAACATCCCGCAAATTTCGAAGCTAAGGCCTGAACTATTCTTCATTTGTGTGTAAGGTTGTATCAGGTGATTATTAAATTTTACTTAGGTTTTAAGGTCAATTATCTAGTGTGAGAATGGATTTGAATATGAATTAAGGTCACTAGAACTTCCTAGCACAAAGTTGAGTTGAAAGATTCCTTACCAATTAAGTTTTGATATAAGATTCTACTTGGGTTAAGTTTAAATGATCATATCTCTCACCACAAAATGAATTAGGTGACCCATTACCTATAAAATGAAAAATATATGAGTCCTTTGTATTACCTCGCTATTTGAAAGAACTAGAAAGAACTAGAATTTGAAAGAAACCGTTTTTGGAAATAATCAAATTTGGAAAGTTTGACAAGTTAAGCTAAGTATGAGTTTTGGGTCAACTTAAAATGACCATAACTCATAGCACATGATGAGTTAGGTGGGCTACAAGATACCGTAGAAAAGATCTTTGAATTATCTTTGCAACACCACCGAGTTTGCTCATCTTCAAATTTGTATGAGGGAGATATGCCCATTTGAAGTCGGGATGTCTAGATAAGGAAAGTTAAAATCGCATTTTTTTAAAGGGTATTATGGTTTTTTCCATCTCCAATTGGGTTAATTCATTTTTAGTGAATTAATTAGGGTCTATACTCATTTTGTTCAGTTTATGCTTTACAAAATTAAGTTAGGGTTTTGAGAGAAGAGAAAAGAAGAGGAGAAGTAGCAAGGATTCGCACGTTCTTGAAGTTAAGCTTGTGGATTTCGCCAAGGGTTGATCCCTACGAGGTATGTGAGATCACATAGCATTGGGTTCGTACCCACACGCCAATCATGATTTAATTCAGCGTATTTGTGTTCTTGAAAGAAAATTTTATGAGTTCTTGATGAATTTTGTTGAAGTTTCATTTGAATCTTGATTTGTTGAGTTTTGGAGGAGTTCTTGGGTGATTTGATGAGATTTAAGGTTGTTTTTGAGTGGATTCTTGTATACTTTGGTTGGGTATTAGAATCTAAGTGTTTGGGGGAATAAACCAATTGAATCTAGATGAATTAGGGTTGAAAAACGAGTAAAAAAATTGTCAATTTTCTGGGGTAAAGGGGTCGAGAGCTGCGCCACTAAGAGTGCCTCACATAAGATTCTATAGGATGGGCTCTGGGGTACTGCACCACTCAGAGGGCCCCAACCCAGTTTCTGTGGTTTGCCCTTTGGCGCCCGGAGCCACTCAGAGCGCCAAGGTCGTCGGGTCCTCTACCCTTTCCCACTTCTTTCCGTTTGAGTTTCCTTGAATCGTACCCAGGTTTCCTAGTTGATTTCTACACTCTAAGGTGTGTTTAAACATCGAGAGATAATCTATAACATGAGATCATGACCCTTAAATCCATAAATGAAATTCAACGTAGAGCTAAAAAACAAGTCAAGAGAGTTCTTAGAATCTTTTCAAAGTTTTGTACAATCATTTTAAACTTGTTTTAAAGGCTTAAGCATTGATTTGAGAAAGAGTAGAGCTGAGTTCATTTCTTTAAAAATGAAGTATGGGGAATTAATACACCCAAAGAGCAAATGTTTTCACATTTAAGATGAGAGGAAACACTGATTTCCAAATGAGTTTTCATGAGTAGTTTTGAGTTCCATTTCTTTTAAGAGACAAGATTTTTGAGTAATAACCTCAAATCACATAAAAAGAGTTATGTTTTTAAACATATGAGCTGAGTATATTTTGGGAGTAGTATTGAGCATCGATATAGGGATGAGTTCATAATAACTCAAGTCTCCATAAACCATGTAGCCATTGTGGGTAGAAAGGGTCATACTTTTTAGATGATTACTTAATTCTTTTTAGCATAGACTAGTGGATCCACTCAGTTGAAGCATTCTATATCCCGGCAAGTTATAGGACAATTCTGGCAGCATGGGCGAGACGCTATGTCATCACATAGCTGATAGTGATGATTGTCGGTTAGAGAAACTCCCACAGAATTATATTACTTATATTATATATGTATATTGCGTTGTTTCTTACTATTTTAAATGGTTTATATAAACTGCACATTTACTAACGTTTAATTCTGCATTTGAGTTGAGTATCCGTGAGTTCAGTAAAGCTGAGGTAAGTGTTCTTTCAGAAGTCAGTTCAAGCTTATGTCGTGTTTAGTTTTCCCCTCGCATGTTTCGTACATTCAATGTACTGATGCCACTTGGTTTGACCAGTGAAAGAAGAGTAGGGCTAAGGATGCACCAGTTTTGAGTTGGGCTGTGTTCGAGAGTGCTTTGTTGGGGTGTTTCTTTCCCCGTGAACTGAGATAAGCCAAGGTACGGGAATTCCTTACCCTTAAGCAGTAACCGATGAGCGTTCATGAGTATAGTTTGAAGTTCACCCAACTTTCCCGATACGCTCAGGAGATGGTTGGTGATATGAGGAGCAAGATGAGTCTGTTTGTTGCTAGATTGTATCGTCTGTCAAGTAAGGAGGACAAGGCAGCTATGGTAATAAGGGATATGGACATAGCGAGACTTATGGTTTATGTGCAGTAGGTTGAGGAAGAGAAGTTGAGGGATAGAGAAGAATTCAGAAACAAGAAAGCTAAGACGGGAAATGAGTTCGGGCATCAAATGAGTAATGTGAGCCGGTCTTCTTTTCAACATAAGCAAAAGGGGCCTGCTCCATCATCTGCTAGTGCACCTGTACCAAGGAACAAAAGTGAGTATAATAGTCAGAATTTGCAGAATTTCAGAGCTAGACCTGCTTAGTCTCAGGGTAGTGTAGCACAAGGAGGTAATTGAGTTCCTATATGTGCTAAGTGTGGTAGGAACCACCCAGGTGCTTGTCGCGGTGGCTGTACCGGATGTTTCAAGTGCGGTCAAGAGGGTCACTTCATGAAAGAGTGTCCTAAGAATAAGCAGGGAAATGGAAATAGGGGTAAAGATCACAATCTTCTTTAGTTGCTCCAGCAGACAGGGTTGCACCTAGAGGGGCTACTTCAGAGACTGCCGGAGGAGCAAACCGCCTATATGTGATCACTAGTCGTCAAGAGCAAGAGAATTCTCCAGATGTTGTCACTGGTATGATCAAAGTCTTTACTTTTGATGTTTATGCTTTGCTAGTGTCACAACCCAAATCTACACCCTGGACGTGGCGGCACTCGAGAACCATTGCTGGTCCCCAAGAGAAACCTCATCCTGGCTGACTACAAGCGGAAGACTATCTCAACATACAAAAGCTTAAAAACTGAATAAAATTCATGAAACTAAAATACAGAGCTTTAACTCAAATAATTTATTCTAAATATAAATGGAATATTCAACTAGCCAACAATAAGCAACTCAAGTCTTTAAAACATTTAATAAGATAAATGAAATGGACTTCTCAAACTCTATTTTCTATCTATGAAGCCTCTAACTGACAAAGATGGAAGTCGGGACAAGACCCACAACATCCTAACAACTGATTTAACTAAGAGTACAAGTGGAACCCTCCAGAATCAATGAGGCTCACCATAGTTAACTCGAACTGCATGTGGTATCAATGAAATGCCTATTGATGACCCTGAATACCTATATATGCATCATGAAATGATGCAACACAAATGGCTCAGTACGTGGAATGTAAGAGCATGTAAGTGAAATGCCTATTGATGACCCTGAATACCTATATATGCATCATGAAATGATGCAACACAAATGGCTCAGTACGTGGAATGTAAGAGCATGTAAGGGGAATTCTAAAGCATAACATAAGCTTGAACTATATAAAAAGGAAACATACTTACCTCTTTTCAACTCACTCAACTAAACTCAACTCAAGAATAAGATACTTAACTCAACTCAAAGGTACTCAACCCAAGATATGATACTCAACTCAAGATACTCAAGGATAAAGCAACAATAAAAGATGCTATATATGGAAAACTTTTAAAACAGTAGATAATAACTCAATTGTATTGAAGAATACAATTATAACTCAATTTGTATATAAAAATACAATATAACTCTATGTATATAAGAATACAAAATATCTCTGTGGGAGTTTCTCTAACCGACAACTATCACTATGAGTTATGTGATGATACAACGTCTCGCCCACGCTGCCAGGACTGTCATATACTTTGCCAGGGTATAAGACCTACTTACTAAGTGGATCCACTAGTTTATGCCAAAAAACATTAAGGAATCATCTAAAACGTATGACCCTTTCTACCCACGTTGGCTACATGGTTTATAGGGGCTGTGAGTTATCTGAAGTCTACCCCATATCGGTGCTCAATACTACTCCCAAAATATACTAGCTCATATGTTGAAAAACATAACTTTTTCTGTGATTTGAGATTATTACTCAAAAATCTCTCTTAAAAGGGATGGTACTTAAACTACTCAAAACACTTTTGGAAATCTTAGTTTCCTCTCATCTTAAATGTGAATACATTTACTCTTGGAAATATTTAGTTCCCATATATCATTTTAAATAAAATGAACTCAACTTTGCTCTTTCTAAAAACATTTCAAAATCATATTATAATATGATCATTGATGACTCGGGAAGTCATGCTGCATAAACATTGATGGTATATCTAGATACCATACTGCTCATACATTGATGGCATACTCGATTGCCATACTAATCATATTTTAGAAAACTTTTTTCTCGAAACTCAGTTTAAGAACTCAAGTGTTGGATTTGAAAAACCTCTCAAGATTTATAACTCAAAATAGGCTTCATGCTGAATCATAGACATGAACAAATCAAATCAAATCAAGGATCTCAATAAAAATATCGAAACTAAATAATTAGGAATATAATTTTTAAAAGAACCATGAACTCAACAACTCAAATCAACTTAAATCTAGGGGTAGTATCCTATATTTCTCTTTTACTGATTTAAAAGAATATGTAGGGCGTGAGGACCAACTAGTCCAACACTATGATAGCCTTACACACATGGAAGAACAAGGTTCTTTGATGTTTGCGTAATCAAGACACAACTTCCGATGCAAGTGTCTACGATCGTACAATAGTTTAGTAACCCAACTAAGGGTTGGGATCGTCCCAAGAGAGTGGTTTTGAGAATTTAGAGAAAAAGTAATATTTCATTCTAACTAGTCGTAGCTAAAGACATTAACGAGTAAAAACATTGTAAATTAAAGGGGGACACAAACGTGTCAAATAACAATTGGGGTTTTTTGACACTAGTAAGTAAAAAAACAACAAAATCAACAAGGGTTTCAAAGCAATGAGAGGGGATCCTTGGGATGTGACGGGAATACGGGTTAAGCTAGATTATTTAGTACATGCTTTCAATATAAGATTCATAGAGTAATTGTGACTAGGCTAAGCTTTAAGGGGGATAAGCTCGCTCTCGAGCAACTTACCCCGTTTCAAATGCGTTCCTCTCGGACACCCACTTGCCGCATGAAGACTAGCCTACGCCTTAACCCACTCACTCTTTTGAGCTGAGGGTGTGGAAATGAGACTATGGTTCACTCTCTCGAGCTGAACCTCATGTCGACCCACTCACACTGGCCATCAATCTAGTGGTCTTTGTTTTACGACCTCTCTCTCTCGAGCAAGTCGAAAACACATAAATAAACTTATATTTGCAACTACAAATTCATTAAATTCATCCACAACCACTAAATGAAATCACAATTAAACTACGATTAAACTATCAACAAGAAAGACCCAACAATTATCTTAACCCATATTCGCTAAATCACACCCCAAGAATTGGGGTGTTTAGCCACACATCAAGAGATGGAAATTTATACCTAAATGAGCTTGCATTCAAATGGGTATGAAGATTTAAGTCTTGTTACAGGCCAAGAATGAAGAATCCAAGAGACCCAAGTCCAAATCCTTGGAGATGAAACCCTCTTTTCTTCAAGTCTTCAAAACCTCTCAAACTTAGAGCAAAAATATCAAAAAGTACTATTCTATATGAAAATTATAATAATTATTTGACACTTTAAACTACAACTCTAACTAGTATTTATAAATTTCATAGATTTGTGCTGCAGCGGATCATTCGTCGTCTTTAGTCGGAATCGCCGATCAACTCGGCGATTTACCTTTTGGTGTAGTTCATAGCCGTCTTGCACCATCTTTCAGCATCGTCGTGCTCTGGGTCATTAGGCGACATGGTACTTCTTCGTGGAACTTCTCGACGATGCTCCGACTACTCCCTTTTTCTGCCGACTTGATCATTTACTTTAGGGCTAAGCACATTGGAACAAAAGGAGAAGTAAGACCCTTCGGCGACTCGCTAAGTGGACTCAGCGATCCTCAGACGTTCATTTTTTCGTTCTTTTCAACCTTTTCGTTCCTTTTTTGCGACGTAGTGTCCATGCTTTCCTTCAAACTTTAAATATCTGAAACTTAAGGGTTTTCATCAGATATTGAGATAAAATAAGCATTTGAGGACACAATTTCTATTAAAATATAGCCCTAAATGAGTCCAATTTGTGGACTCATCAACACCCCCAACTTAAGCTTTTTGCTTGTCCTCAAGCAAACTCAAGTTCAGCCATTCAAAAAGGGTGTCTCGAACAGTGCTACACAAGACTCAATCATGAATGCACACAACAAGACTCAATTTAATTATTCAAAGATCAATTGTGTACTCAAAGATTCAAGTTGTGACACACCATTACCGAAGATTCTCAAGCTCGCAATACTTGCTTCAAATGCAAGTTCAAGCTCAACAAAAGCCTTCCAATGCCCTCACACAAATGATGATTCCATTTTCACACGCAAAGGTATAATCAATTTAAAGTTCAGGAATCAGATACAACGCTCACACTCACAAAGATGAACACGATGCATGCTTTCACCCATATATTTGCCCGTATTTTCCAATCAACATTTATTTCGACTTTCTCAAGATCACAAAGGTCCTAACAAGGCTTGTAACGGGGCTGAGTGTAAAGGTATGGTCATTTAGGCTCAGTTACTTTTATCCTCATGAAATGTGGTGCTCTCAACACTTCCTTTCTTTTTCCTTCATCATTTTCATTAGTGCATCATAGGTCATCCTATTATTCGCTTCCCATGGATTGTTCGGAACCCTATTTCTTTGGTACTTTATTCCATAACTTTTTTTTTTCTTCTCTTTTTCTCTTTCACTTTTTTTTATATGGAAGGGTTCCATTTTTCTCAACACCATGGGTTAAAGGAGACTTTCCTTGCACTTCTTGACTTTCCTTTTATTTTCACCACACCCCCAACTTAGGCTTTTGGCCTAAGTTGGCTATTCAATTAACCACTAAATGAAATCACAATTAAACTACGATTAAACTATCAACAAGCAAGACCCAACAATTATCTTAATTCATATTCGCTAAATCACACCCCAGGAATTTGGGTGTTTAGCCACACATCAAGAGATATAAATTTATACCTAAATGAGCTTGCATTCAAATGGGTATGAAGATTTAAGTCTTGTTACAGGCCAAGAATGAAGAATCCAAGAGACCCAAGTACAAATCCTTGGAGATGAAACCCTCTTTTTCTTCAAGTCTTCTAAACCTCTCAAACTTAGAGCAAAAATATCAAAAAGTATTATTCTATATGAAAATTATAATAATTGTTTGACACTTTAAACTACAACTCTAACTAGTATTTTATAAATTTTTTCAACATATTTTGTGCTGCAGCGGATCATTCGGCGTCTTTAGTCGAAATCGCCGATGAACTCAGCGATTTGCCTTTTGCTGTAGTTCATAGCCGTCTTGCACCATCCTTCAGCATCGTCGTGCTCTGGGTCATTAGGAGACATGGTACTTCTTCATGGAACTTCTCGGCGATGCGCTGACTGCTTCTTTTTTCTGCCGACTTGATCATTTCCTTTAGGGCTAAGCACACTGGAACAAAAGGCGAAGTAAGTCCCTTCGGCTACTCACTAAGTGGACTTAGCGATCCTCAGGCGTTCATTTTTTCGTTCTTTTCAGCCTTTTCGTTCCTTTTTGCGACCTAGTGTCCATGCTTTCCTTCAAACTTCAAATACCTGAAACTTAAAGGTTTTCATCAGATATTGAGATAAAATAAGCATTTGAGGACACAATTTTTATTTAAATATAGCCCTAAATGAGTCCAATTTGTGGACTCATCAACACCCCCAACTTAAGCTTTTGCTTGTCCTCAAGCAAACTCAAGTTCAGCCATTCAAAAAAGGGTGTCTCGAACAGTGCTACACAAGACTCAATCATGAATGCACACAACAAGACTCAATTTTAATTATTCAAAGATCAATTGTGTACTCAAAGATTCAAGTTGTGACACACCATTACCCAAAGATTCTCAAGCTCGCAATACTTGCTTCAAATGCAAGTTCAAGCTCAACAAAAGTCTTCGAATGCCCTCACACAAATGATGATTCCATTTTCGCACGCAAAGGTATAATCAATTTAAAGTTCAGGAATCAGATACAACGCTCACACTCACAAAGATGAACACAATGCATGCTTTCACCCATGTATTTGCCCGTATTTTCCAATCAACATTTGTTTCGACTTTCTCAAGATCACAAAGGTCCTAACAAGGCTTGTAACGGGGCTGAGTGTAAAGGTATGGTCATTTAGGCTCAGTGACTTTTATCTTCATGAAATGTGGTGCTCTCAACACTTCCTTTCTTTTTTCTTCATCATTTTCATTAGTGTATCATAGGTCATCCTATTATTCGCTTCCCATGGATTGTTTGGGACCCTATTTCTTTGGTACTTTATTCCATAACTTTTTTTTCCTCTCTTTTTCTCTTTCTCTTTTTTTTTTATATGGAAGGGTCCATTTTTCTCAACACCATGGGTTAAAGGAGACTTTCCTTGCACTTCTTGACTTTCCCTTTTCTTTTTCACCACTTGATTTGCCTTATCTTTTCACCACACCCCCAACTTAGGTTTTTTGCCTAAGGCTATTCAACCAATCACAATTCTAGAGGATTATAGGTAATGGATTAAGAAAGGTCTATTTTTTTTTATCAAGTTTCTTCCAAAGAAGGGTAAGGCTCAAAGGGTGTTCAAGAGAGAATCACACGTTCACACAAAAGAGGTATATGTCAAATTGGTTAACACTCTTCGAAGCTACCTAAGATCATATCAATAGAAAGTCTTACTTAGTCGACCAGATTAATGGGGCAAATTCTAGGTGTTGTTATCAATGGTTCCAAGTAAGCTTATCACACAAGGCATCGACACTTAAGTCAAACAAGACTCCACACTTTCGCTAGTGTGCAACGGTCATCACAACAGAATCAATTTGATAAATGGCAAATCACAACGAGATGCAAAGAGTTCACATATTGTCTATGCAACTTCATTTGGCCTCATCGTAGCCGTACATTCATTTTCGTTCGATTGTAAGCGCTATTCAAGTCATTGGTATTGATCAAAACCGAGACCCAAATTTGCCAAGGAACATCCACATTCACGAGCATATAAAGGGTGGCGAAAATGTGTGTTAAATTTCAAACAATTTCGGAAGGGTCAAAATCGGTTTGCTATTTAAAATAATAAAAAAAGAGCCATAAGCTCGAACATCCACAGAAAAGCAGTATTAACACAATTTTAAATAGAAAATCCGAAATTTATACACGAAACACAAACAAAAGTAGCACACAAAAGTGGTGGGCCTTACCCCACCACAAACAAAAACATTTGTCCTCAAATGTATATAACAAAATATCCAAAATGTAAATTAAAGGAAGACAAAGAGGGAGGTAAAGAAGGGATCATGTCTAAGCAGTCGCTCTATGGCATCAGTGCCCGAAGTCGCCTTAGGGGGAACAACGACAACTGACTTACTAAGACTGCCCAAATCATGAGCTGCCAGAAAGGAGTGGATAACTGTGAATAATCTACGTCTCCATGAGGGAATAGTGGGGTCTCAGTGATTTGTTTTCATGCTTGCACTGGGTTTCTTTTCCTCATTATCTGTTTTGGGAGGATCTATTGCCTTAGTATTTTTCCTGAAATTTTCCGCCCTTGTTTGTCGGGGTGGTATATCTCTTTTAGCTACTTTCGGTCTAGCCATTTCTTTTGTGTCTTTATGGAGAGGATTAAAAAACTAAGCGGCAATGTAATCCAAGTCCGAGCACTATTCAACAACTAAAATTCTCTAAAAGTGAAAGAAATATAGAAACTAGAGTGCATGTGTGAGTTTGGACAGATAAAAAGTGAGGGAAAATGAATGAAGTTGAAACTTTTAAACCTTTGGCTTGCAAAAACCATCCATTTTTCGCGCACTCGGCGACATTATTCAAGCTCGCCTACTCACTCGGTGGAACGTCGACTAATTAGTGTTTTCGCCAAAATTTACAGGACCTCTGGTTTACGGAAGGATCCAAACGGCGGTTTCCATCGTGATCCCAGACATGGTCGGCGATTCACCAATAATTTCTAAAGATCGCTGAGTTTTATAGACTCCAATGTTGACGATGTCTTGAGTCAAACGGCGGATAAGGTCGGATTCACCGACCCTTTTAGCAACTCGCTGACTAGATCTATTGCTTGCCATCCTTCACTTTTTCGAACACTTCTTATACTGTAACCTGTACAAACAACACACTATTATTTTACCAAGAAATTAAAAAAAAATTAAAGGGGTTTTGGGTTGCCTCCCAAACAACGCATTAATTAACGTCGTGGCACGACGCAAGTCATCATTTAAGCTTCATTGTTGGGATTAGCCATATTATCACTAGGCAACCCCCTGTTTCCCTGCGAGTGGAGACAAGGCAACGCATGACCCATAAAGTTCTCGAGCAGCTGGACAGCTCTGGAATGAGACCAAATCATTCGCTTCATCCCTTCAATGTCTTCTTTTAATTCTTCCAGTGCTCTGTCTTGCTCAGTCATCTTGAGGAGAATGGCTAAGAGCATTCCTTCAATGCACTTAACTTCATTGTCCTTGAGACTTTTTCGCTCATGAGGGGGGATATATTTATCCTTCCTTTTGCACTGAGCTTCGATCTTCACCATCTTTTTGGCCAACTCATCCATCTGAGTCATCAGTGTAGCCAGCTTGAAGTCGCTTTCTGCTTCTTGGTCCATTTTAGTCATGTTGTCAAGCAGTTGGACTACCATTGCATATGGCTCCTTTGCAAGATCACCCAGAATAAGTTGGTTGACCAACCTCTTGTTTCCGGGGCTAAGACCTCTGTAGAAGCAATCAATGAGGATTATGTCGAGAATGTCGTGAATTTGGCCTTGAGTGATCAGTTCTTTAAACCTCGCCCATGAATTGTGGATCCTTTCGCCCTCCAATTGCTTGAAAGTTAGGATTCTATCCCAAATTATCATTACCTCTAGTGGAGGAAATTCCATTAGCGCGCAAGTGTTGATTGATATATTCATCTCCTCTGCTTTTGAATCACAAATCAGCACAACAAAACTAAAAATAAAATTAGTAAAACTACAACTATTAAAAACAGATATTCTACTTAACTAAGAATTCCCAAATAACACCACTCCCCGGCAGCGGCACCATTTTGATGTTTGCGTAATCAAGACACAACTTCTGATGCAAGTGTCTACGATTGTATAATAGTTTAGTAACCCAACCAAGGGTTGGGATTGTCCCAAGAGAGTGGTTATGATAATTTATAGAAAAATAAAATTTCATTCTAACTAGTCGTAGCTAAAGACATTAACGAGTAAAAACATTGTAAATTAAAGGGTTACACAAACATGTCAATTAACAATAGGAGTTTTTGTCACTAGTAAGTAAAAAAACATCAAAATCAACAAGGGTTTCTAAGCAATGAGAGGGGATCCTTGGAATGTGACGGGAATACGGGTTAAGCTAGATTATTGGGTACATGCTTTCAATAGAAGATTCATAGAGTAATTGTGAGTAGGCTAAGCTTTAAGGGGGATAAGCTCTCTCTCGAGCAACTTACCCCATTTCAAATGTGTTCCTCTCGGAAACCCACTTGCCGCATGAAGACCTGCATACGCCTTAACCCACACACTCTCTCGAGCTGAGTGTGTGGACATGAGACTAGGGTTCACTCTCTCGAGCTGAACCTCATGTTGACCCACTCACACTAGCCATCAATCTAGTGGTTTTAGTTTTACGACCTCTCTCTCGAGCAAGTCAAAAACACATAAATAAACTTATATTTGCAGCTACAAATTCATTAAATTCATCCACAACCACTAAACAAAATCAGAATTAAACCATGATTAAACTATCAGCAAGCAAGACCCAATAATTATCTTAACCCATATTCGCTAAATCACACCCTAAGAATTGGGGTTTTAGCCACACATCAAGAGATAGAAATTTTATACCTAAATGAGCTTGTATTCAAATGGGTATGAAGATTTAGGTCTTGTTACAGGCCAAGAATGAAGAATCCAAGAGACCCAAGTCTAAATCCTTGGAGATGAATCCCTCTTTTTCTTCAAGTCTTCAAAACCCTCTCAAACTTAGAGCAAAAATATCAAAAAATATTATTCTATATGAAAATTATAATAATTGTTTGACACTTAAAACTACAACTCTAACTAGTATTTATAGTTTTCATAGATTTGTGCTGCAGTGGATCATTTGGTGTCGTTAGTAGGAATCGCCGATCAACTCGGCAATTCGCCTTTTGGTG
>NW_006238944.1:1170955-1187262 GCF_000226075.1 Solanum tuberosum | reverse complement strand
GCCGCCGTCTTGCACCATCATTTAGCATCGTCGTGCTCTAGGTCATTGGGCGACATGGTATTACTTCGCGGAACTTCTCGGCGATGCGCCGACTGCTCTTTTTTTCTGCCGATTTGATCCTTTCCTTCAGGTATCAGCACACTGGAACAAAGGCGAAGCAAGACCCTTCGGCGACTCGCCAAGTGGACTCAGCGATCCTCAGGCCTTCATTTCTTCGTTATTTTCAATCTTTTCGTTCCTTTTTGCGACGTAGTGTCCATTCTTTCCTTCAAACATTAAATACCTAAAACTTAAGGGTTTTCATCAGATATTGGGATAAAATAAGCAATTGAGGACACAATTTCTATTAAAATATAGCTCTAAATGAGTCCAATTTGTGGACTCATCATTCTTGAAGATTCTTGAAGAAGAACTTGGTTAAAAGCCTTGAAACCCTAGCTTGTAGGTAAACGATCAAGAAAACCTTTCTTGAGATTCTTGAATTAGTTTCTTGAAATCTCTATGGCCAAGAATAATAATTTTCATTAGTTTCATAATTGTATGGAGGAATATAAGTTGAAAAGTATGGAATTCTTGGAGAAAGACTCACTTTGAAGAAGAATTTTGAAAAAAATTGAAAGAATCTTGAATGGAGTTTTCTAATCTTCCAAGTTTTGTAAGCCTTTATAATCAAGGGATGATATGATATTCATGTTCTATATGGTTTGAGACAAGTGTAATAAGACTTCCGCTTTGCTTTTAAAAAGACTTTGATTGTATGGAAAATATTTTAAAATTTTAGCACTTTTCTATTATCTTATGTTATGATATGCTAAGTGGCTTACATAGAGTCCTTCGGGGTTCTATGTGCCATGTTACATCTAGGGTGTACCCCTGGTTCATGACAAACTTGGTATCAGAGCTCAGTGTCCAAGTGTCTTAGGGTGTCTATGAAGCCGTGTCAAGTAGGACCTTAGTTATGGTTGTGAGGGCCCCACTTCTATAAATGAGGGACGACAGACATTTAAGAAAAGTTTCCCTTCTTTCATACTCTAAATCGTGCAATAGAGCTATGTTATAAAGACTTATTCTAACTCGTGCGTTCTCATATCCATTCGACTACCCCCATACTAGAGGTGGTTGAAAATCAAAGTCAGTTCTTTATTAATGAGTTACTCTTAGAAAAATCTTGAGCAAATCATGAGACTCCAGAGGGGCTTAAGAGAAGCCCATGAGTGAGTTAAGTGTTGAGTTTAAGAGGAATACACCCATATTCATGTGAATCGTGCGTTTGAGCTAAAATCAAGTTGTACTCTCTTCTCTAAGCCTTGTTTCAGCTGAGATCCTTATGAGAAAGTATGTTTAGAGCTTGGGTAGTATTTTCACCTGAAAAGGTAGCATGAGCTACGAGATTATAAGTAGTAGTAGTAGTAAAGAGTACCCCTTAAGTTAAGAGAATAGTATGCAGCGATTTAGTAATCTAAGTAAGGGAGATAGTGTTTCGACAAGCTATGTTACTATAGTCATGCACCTAGTAAGATATTAATGAAGAGTTTTCCCTTATGGTTAGACTAAGAAGTGGTGAGTTGGAAAGATTCCATCATAGGAGGTAGAGTGTGTTTTAGCTAGAAAGGAGTTTGCGATGAAGTGTCATTGTGTAGGTAATGACCAAGTGTAAGTGTTGAATAGAAGAGCAAAAGTATTCATAAAGTGATATATCTAAGCTAGGCTTATCATTTGTTTGAGAGGGTCATGATGTTCATAAGGTTATAGAACTGATCAAGTAATGAGGTATAATATAGTAGTAGACAATTGTATTAATATTCTGGTTTAGTAATGAGCATTAAGCTTGAATTTGAGAAGAGTGTCATGATCTAAAGAATGAAAAATTGAGGGTAATAATGTTGTCTTGAGATTTGAACTAGAAGACCTGACGTAGAGTAGGTAAGGAATTGAGGTGATTAGTTACAATAAATATGAGTGGTACAAGTGAGATACCATAAACCTCTTGATAAGGGTAGTGAAGTGTGACTAAGTCACAAGAGTAAAATGAGCATTACGAGGTGTATCAAAAGGGTATGTAATCATAAGAGGTTAACAGAAACACCTTAGAAAGAAGTCTTAGTACCTACTTATGGAGAGTTCGGTAGTCATGAGATAAGCATCTCCCGAGTGTTAGAGAAAAGAGGATGTAGACCAGTTAGAGATGTTGGAATAGGTCAATAGCCTTCAAGTGTCAGCTTTAGACCTAAGGGGGAGATGATAAGATTGGAAATCAAGTCAAGTGTTGAGAATAAGATAGTAATGAGTTCAAAAGAGTATGGGAGAGATCTTTTCAGAGGTCCTTTTAGTAACAGAGTAATGTTAGAAAGAGAAGCTTTAATGATCCTATTATGATAATGATGGTATGATAATTCTGTCTAAGGTTATAAATGAGGAGGAACAAAAGAATGAGGTTTTACTATAAGAAATAGCTAAATGAGAGCCCTTAGTTGGTTTCGAATAGTAATGCCGGAAAATTTTAGTTGGTATGGCAGAGATGATAAGAGTACCCCCGTTCCATACCCAATCCAGCCGTCATTCGAGGACGAATGATCCCAAAGGGGAGATATTGTAACACCCTAGAAATTTTTTGATCTAAGACTCGAACCATTCTTCGTTTTGACTTGGATTTTACTAAGGAATTTAAATTTCTTTAGTATTAAGGTTAGGTCACTAGATGTAGCACCTTGAGTTCCAAAGAGAACTAAATTGGAAATAGCAAAATCTGAAATTTGCAAGTTATGCTTAAGTTATGAGTTTTGGGTCAACTTCAAACGACCATAACTCTCAATACAGGATGAGTTAGGTGTTCCATAAGATTGAAAATGAAAGTTCTTTGAATTATTTTTCCAACGCCACTGAGTTTGCTAAATTTCGAGCTCGTATGAGGGAGATATGTCTGTTTGAAGTAGGGCTGTCCAATTAAGGAAAGTTACCCGAAAATATGAGGGGTATTTTGGCCTTTTCCTTACCCAATCGGATTTAATCCTTTTTAGTAAGGTTTTAGGAGTCTAAACTGATTAGAATTAGTTTCATTCATCCCCAAAAGCATTTAGGATTTTAGAGAGAAGATTCAAAAGGAGAATAAGTTCAAAGTTTCAAGCATTCATTCAAGAATTCGCCAAGAACCTAGTTCTTTGAGGTATGTAAGTTTCCATAGTGTTGGGTTCATTCACCCACACGCCAATCATGAGTTTCTTTTGCGAATCTATCCATAAATATTGAATAATTTAATTCTTGATGAGTTCTTGATAAGTGTTCTTGAAGTTTTCTTATTGATTAAGTTTTGATGTAAGATTCTACTTGGGTCAAATTCAAACGACCATATCTCTTAGAATATAAAGATTTGTGTGGCCCATAACCTATCAAATTAAAGGTATTTGAATCTACTTTCAAACGCCACCAATTTCGCGTCAATCCAATTTCTGAGTAAAAAGTTATGACTATTTTAGTAACCTATACAGTGCTGTTACGAATTAGCCGACGGGAAAATAGCCTATGGGAAAACATTAAAAAGTGTTGTTTTTGTCTTTTTACCTTTAAGAAAACCCTAAACGAATTTCTTGACTAACAAAAGGGTCAAAAAAATCAGATTTTCATCTTTAAATCCATCAGTCGCTTCTCTCTCAAACCCTAGGGAATACAACATAACCCACAACATTGAAGAAACCCTAACTTGAATTGGAGAATTCTTCATCAAATTGGGGAATTCTATGGGGCTCCATGGATGGAAGAATCCATGGATGAATAAGCTATCATACCTTGATTATAAAGCCTTACAAATCTTGGAAGATTGGAAGAATGGAAGAATTTGACCTAGCTTAACCCTGATCTTGTTGTTGTTGTAGTTGTTGTTGTTGTTGTTGTTCTTCTTAGAGAGAGAATTTTTAAGAGGATGAACTTAGGGGTTTGATTTGGGTTTTGGGAAATAATAAGGTCAATGGGGAGTTTGAAGGGGTAAAATAGCTTATATAGGTGTATAAAGACAATACAAAACGACCTCACCTAATACTCACTTGAAAAGGAATTTCCCATTTTACCCTTAATTAGGCAGCCTAGTGTCAGGTACCAAGACCACATTCACGAACCGTCATGGGCACCACGTCCCGTGAAGGTTCCCGTGGTCCCTTGACCAGTAGCTTGGCTACCTTGAAATATCCCCCACAAGATGAAGGCAACCCCACGAACTGTGGTCTTCACCACCGGCCGTAAAGTGGCCCGTAAAGGTAAGCCAACCTTGGGTCAGCCTTGGTGAGCTATTGCGTCACCACCACGGGTGGCACCACGAGTCGTGGTGGCCACCACGAGCCGTGAAGTCTCTCGTGGTCTAGGGCAGTGCCTTGGCAGCTTGGGGCAGCCTTCGCTCTTGCCTTGTTTCTTGCCCCTTTGCCTTGGCTCATGCCCTCTAGAGTTGACTTGTTGCACCCACACTTAGCCCTAGGTGGCCTACTAGACTACGGGTGTTACAGCTAGACCCATGAGAGAGTCTATCTTTTGTGACTCCTTATGTTGCAATGAATTTTGATGTTCTTCCTGAGAAACTTTGTGAGCCCTTTAGTGTTTCTTTACCTATTGGTGAGTCTATTCTAGCTGAGAGAGTATATCGTGATTGTACCATTTCCCTCAATCACAAGAGCACCGTGGCTGACTTAGTTGAGTTAGATATGGTAGATTTTGATGTCATTCTTGGTATGGACGGTTCATGCATTTTATGCCTCAATTGATTGTAGAACCCGAGTTGTTAAGTTCCAGTTTCCTAATAAGCCAGTCTTTGGGTGGCGAAGTAGTTCAACAGTGCCTAAGGGTCGTTTCATTTCGTACCTTAAGGCGAGGAAGTTAGTTTCCAAGGGTTGTGTCTATCTCTTAGTTCGAGTTAATGATTTTAGTGTTGAGACACCTCCTATTGAGTTAGTTCCTATTGTGAGTGAGTTTCCAAAGGTCTTTCCAAATGATCTTCCCGGAGTCCCTCTTTAGAGAGAAATAGACTTCGGTATAGATATTTTTCTCGATAACCATGCTATATTGATTCCTCCATATAGAATGGCTCCAACAGAGTTGAAAGAGCTAAAAGAACAATTGAAAGATCTCATTGAAAAGGGTTTTATTCGACCAAGTGTCTCACCTTGGGGCTCTCCGGTCTTATTTGTGAGGAAGAAGAATGGTTATCTTAGAATGTGTATAAATTACCGTCAGTTGAACAAGGTCACTATCAAGAATAAGTATCCTCTTTCGAGAATTGATGATCTCTTCAATCAACTTCAGGGTGCCACTTGTTTCTCTAAGATAGACCTCGGATTTGGCTACCATCAATTAAGAGTAAGGGAATGTGATATTCAAAAGACAGCTTTCTGGACCCGTTATGGTCATTATGAGTTTCTAGTCATGTCGTTTGGTTTAATCAATGCGCATGCAGCGTTCATGGACCTTATGAATATAGTATTCAAGCCTTATTTAGATATGTTTGTTATCATATTCATTGATGACATTTTAATTTATTTGAAGAATCAGGACGATCATGCTAGCCATCTCAGAATAGTTCTCCAAACTCTAAAGGATAGAGAGTTGCATGCCAAGTTCTCTAAGTGTGAGTTTTGTCTTGAGTCCGTGGCATTCTTAGGCCACATTGTTTCCGGTGATGGAATTTGAGTTCACACTCAGAAAATAGAGGCAGTGCAGAATTGGCCTAGACCTACATCTCCAACTGATATTAAGAGTTTCTTGGGGTTGGCTGGATATTATAGAAGGTTCATAGAGGGGTTCTCATCTATTTTGTCCCCTTTGACCAAGTTGACTCAGAAAACAATTAAGTTTTGATGGTCTGAAGCTTGTGAGAAAAGCTTTCAGGAATTGAAAACTAGGTTGACTACTGCCCCAGTGTTAACTTAACCAGAAGGTACGCAAGGCTTTGTTGTATATTGTGATGCGTCCAAAGTTGGTTTGGGTTGTGTGTTAATGCAGAATGGAAAAGTTATAGCTTATGCCTCTAGACAGTTGAAAGTTCACGAGAAGAATTATCCAACCCATGATCTAGAGTTGGCTGTCGTAGTATTTGCTTTGAAAATATGGTGTCGTTATCTTTATGGTGTTCATGTGGATGTGTTCACCAACCACAAGAGTCTTCCTGTATGTGTTTAGTCAGAAAGATCTTAATCTCAGACAGAGGAGGTGGTTAGAGTTACTCAAGGATTATGACATGAGAATTCTCTATCACCCAGGTAAGGCTATTGTTGTTGGTGATGCCTTGAGCAGGTTGTCTATAGGTAGTACCGCCCATGTTGAGGAAGAAAAGAGAGAGTTAGCAAAAGAGATGCACAGACTTGCACGATTAGGAGTTTGACTAATGGATTCCACTGAAGGAGGAGTAGTGGTGATAATTGGGGATGTATCATCATTAGTGTCAGAAGTGAAAGAAAAGCAAGACCAAGATCCTATTTTCTTGAATTGAAGGCAAATGTTCATAAGCAAAAAGTAATAGGCTTTTGAACAAGGGGAAGATAGGCGTATTGAGGTATCAAGGTAGGTTATGTGTACCAAGGGTGGAATGAACTCCAAGAGAAGATCATGGAGGAAGCTCACAGCTCCATATATTCCATTCATCCGGGTTCCACAAAGATGTATCATGACTTGAGAAAAAGTATATTGGTGGAATAGTATGAAGAAAGGTATTGCTGAGTTTGTTGCTAAATGCCCAAATTGCCAACAAGTGAAAGTAAAGCATCAAAGGCTCGGTGGTATGGCTCAGAATATAGAGATTCCGGAGTGGAAGTGGGAGGTGATCAATATGTACTTTATTACTGGTTTTCCGTGGTCTCGCAGACAACTTGATTCCATTTGGGTGGTTGTTGATCGAATGACTAAATCATCCCACTTTTGCCGGTAAAGACTACCTATTCAATGGAGGATTATGCCAAGTTGTATCTTTAAGAGGTAGTTAGACTTCACAGAGTTATAGTTTCGATTATTTTAGATAGAGGTGCCCAATTTACTGCACAGTTTTGGAAGTCATTCCAGAAAGGTTTGGGTTCGAAGGTGAACTTGAGTACTGCTTTTCATCCTCAGACATATGGTTAAGTAGAGCGCACTATTTAGACTTTAGAAGATATGTTGAGGGCTTGTGTGATTGATTTCAAAGGTAATTGGGATGATCACCAACCTCTCATTGAGTTTGCTTATAACAATAGTTACCCCTCTAGCATCAAGATGGCTCCGTATGAGGCTCTTTATGAGAGAAGATGCAGATCTCCTATTGGATGGTTCGAGGTTGGTGAAGTTGGGTTGATAGGACCAAACTTAGTTCATCAAGCTATGGAGAAAGTGAAAGTTATTCAAGAGAGGTTGAAAACAGCACAGAGTCACTGATGTTAGAAGAAGAGATTTAGAGTTTGAAGTAGATGATTGGGTATACTTGAAAGTTTCACCCATGAATGGTGTTATGAGATTTGGTAAGAAGGAGAAGCTTAGCCCCCGGTATATTGGCCTTTACAGAATTTCCAAAAGGATTGGTAACATAGCTTATGAGTTGGAGCTACCACAAGAGTTAGCAGCGGTCTATCCAGTATTTCATATTTCCATATTGAAGAAGTGCATGGGCGATCATTCACTCATCATACCTACTGAAGATATTTGTATCAAGGATAACTTATCTTATGAGGAGATTCTTGTTCAGATTCTAGATCGCCAAGTTTGCAAGTTGAGAACGAAAGAGGTAGCATAAGTCAAAGTTCTGTGGAGAAATCAGTTTGTTGAGGAAACTACTTGGGAAGCTGAGGAGGATATGATGAAGAGATACCCACATCTCTTCGAATCTGGAGAAGTTCCAAATTAAGGTACTAATCCTATTCTTGACATTTATTTTAAGTTGGCATGTTGTATTTACATTTTGCTTGTTGGGTGTTTGAGCTAAATGTTAAATGTTACACCTTAGCCTATTAAGAGTATTCTCATTTGAGGACAAATGTTCCCAAGGGGGAGATATTTTAACATCTCGCTATTTGAAAGAACTAGAAGGAACTAGAATTTGAAAGAAATCATTTTTGGAAATAATCAAATTTAGAAAGTTTGACAAGTTAAGCTAAGTATGAGTTTTTGGTCAACTTCAAGAATAGGATGAGTTAGGTGGTATACAAGATATCGTAGGAAATACCTATGAATCTTTCCAATGCCACTGAGTTTCCTCATTTTCAAGTTCGTATGAGGGAGATATGCCCATACGAAGTCGGGCTATCTAGATAAGGAAAGTCAAAATCGGATTTTTGAAGGGTATTATGGTCTTTTCCATACCCAATTGGGATATTTTGTTTTTACTGAATTAATTAGGGTCAACTGATTTGGTTCAGTTTACGCTTTACAAAATTAAGTTGAGGTTTTGAGAGAAGAGAAAAGAAGAGAAGAAGAAAGGATTCGTCGCGTTCTTGAAGTTAAGCTTGTGGATTTCGCCAAGGGTTGATCCCTACGAGGTATGTGAGATCACATAGTGTTGGGTTCTTTCACCCACGCGTCAATCATGATTTAATTCAGTGTATTTGTGTTCTTGAAAGAAAAGTTTATGAGTTCTTGAAGATTTTTGTTGAAGTTTCGTTTGAATCTTGATTTGTTGAGTTTTGGAGGAGTTCTTGGGGTGATTTGATGAGATTTAAGGTTGTTTTTTAGTGGATTCTTGTATACTTTGGATGGGTATTAGAATCTAAGTGTTTGGGGAAGAAACCAATTGAATTTAGTTGAATTAGGGCAAAAAATGAGCAAGAAAAATCGTCAATTTTCTAGGGAAAAGGGGTGGGGCGCTGCGCCACTCAGAGCGCCCCACATCAGATTCTGTAGGATGGGCTTTGGTGTGCCGAGCCACTCAGAGCACCCCAACCCAGTTTATGTGGTTTGCCCTCTGGCGCTCGGCGCCACTTAGAGCGCCAGGGTCACCAGGTCCTCTACCCTTTCCCACTTCTTTCCATTTTAGTTTCCTTGAATCGTACCTAGGTTTCCTAGTTGATTTATAAATTCTAAGTTACGTTTAAACATCGAGAGATCATCTATAACATGAGATCATGACCCTTGAATCCATAAATGAAATTCAAAGTCGAGCTAAGAGTCATGTCAAGAGAATTCTTAGAATCTTTTCAAAGTTTTGTACAATTATTTTAAACTTGTTTTAAAGGCTTAGGAATTGGGTTGAGAAAGAGAAGAGCTGAGTTCATTTCTTTAAAAATGAAGTATGGGGAGTAAGTACTCCCAAAGAGCAAATGTTTTCATATTTAAGATGAGAGGAAACATTGATTTCCTAACGAGTTTTCGTGAGTAGTTTTGAGTTCCATCTCTTTTAAGAGACAAACTTTTTGAGTAATAACCTCAAATCACAGAGAAAGAGTTAGGTTTTTAAACATATGAGTTGAGTATATTTTGGGAGTATTATTCAGTACCGATATGGGGACGAGTTCATAATAACTCAAGTCTCCATAAACCATGTAGCCATCGTGGGTAGAATGGGTCATACTTTTTAGATGATTCCTTAATGCTTTTTAGCATAGACTAGTGGATCCTCTTAGTTAAGGCGTTCTAAATCCCGACAAGTTATAGGACAGTTCTGCCAGCATGGGTGATACGTTGTATCATCACATAGCTCATTGTGATGGTTGTCGGTTAAAGAAACTCCCACAGAGCTATATTACTTTATTATATATGTATATTGAGTTGTTTCTTATTGTTTTAAACTGTTTATATAAACTGCACATTTACTGTTGTTTAATTCTATATTTCAGTTGAGTATCCATGAGTTGAGTAAAGCTGAGGTAAGTGTTCTTTTAGAATTCAGTTCAAGCTTATGTCGTGTTTAGTTTTCCCCTCGCATGCTCGTACAATCAATGTACTGATGCCATTTGGCCTGCATCATTTTTATGATGCAGATACAGGTAACCAGGATCAACATCCAACGCCTCGTTGATCCAGTTGAGCACTCAGAGTCAGTTGGTGAGCCTGTTTGCTTTCCGGATGATTGCCTTTTATATATTGTTTTTAGTATTTCAGTTGTTAGGATGATCGGGGGTCTTGTCCCGACATCCCTCATAGTTTTAGAGGCTTCATAGACGGATAGCTATAGTTTATTAGACTTTCCATTTTCATTTGTTTGTGTTAAGACATTGAGTTGCCATTTTGGATAGTCGAATGCTTCTTTTAAGACATTTCAAGTTATTGAATGAGTTATATTTTGAGATTGTTTCTTATTATTTAAGTCTTCCGCTAAGATTTAAGCCAGGCCAAGGGTTCACTTGGGGCCAACAATGGTTCTCGAGTGCCAGTCTCGCCCAGGGTGTAGGCTTGGGGCGTGACATCCTCTTTCCAAGACCACTGAGTTTGCCTCATTTCTAGTTTAGAGTAAAAAGCTATGATCTCTTTACCAGAGACTGTTACATTAGAGTTTTGAGAGTCTATGAACTACGAAACCATTCTACGGGCCATAGATTGAATTATGACCCGTACTTTCAAGTCGTAGGAAAGTTTTAAAGGGTCAAAGCTCAAGTATTGCATCTTCTTTGACCAGATTGACTCGGCATGGTGAGCTTCTAGTGGTACGTTGAGTGTGAAAAGAGCTTTCAGAAGCTCAAGACCTTGTTGACTTCGACTCCTATTTTGAGCTTACCCAAGGAGGGTGTAGACTTCATTATCTATTGTGATGCTTCTGGAGTTAGATTAGGTGGTTTTCTGATGCAGAAGGTAAGGTGATTTCCTATGCCTCTAGACAGCTGAAGATCCATGAGAGAAACTACCTTAATCACGATTTAGAGTTAGCAGGCGTAGTGTTTGTGCTTAAGCTATGGCGACATTATGTGTATGGATCTGTAGGATATGGACCACAAAATCTGACTTTATAAGCTTTTCTTATGACCTGATAGTATGGGTCGTAGTTCAATCTATGGTCATAGAATGATTTCGTAATTCACAGACAAAACTCTTATGTGACAGTCTATGGTAAAATGGTGATAACTTTTTACTCCAAACTCAAAATGAGGCAAACTTGATGGAGTTGGAAAGAGGATTCATAGACATTTAATTTGATAAGTTATATGTGACCTAATTCATTTTGTGTCAAGAGATATGATTGTTTGAAGTTGACCTAAGTAGAATCTTATATCAAAACTTAATACAGTAAGGAAGCTTTCAACTCAACTTTGTGCTAGGGGGGAGGGGGGTCTAGAGATCTTAATTCATATTCAAATCCATTATCACAGTAAAGAATTGACCTTAAAACCTAAGGGCAATTTAAGAATCACTCGATATAACCTTACACGCAAATGAAGAATAGTTTGGGACTTAGCTTGGAAATTTGTGGGGTGTTACAATATCTCCCCCTTGGAAACATTCGTCCTCGAATGATAGTTGAACTAAGCATGGAAAGGGTAGGAAATGCTTAACAACCCTATTTAATGTAAAATACACTTATAAACTCGAAACGCTGAAGGAGGGACTGAATTGAATAAGTAATTTAAGAAGAGTTAATACCTTGGACTGGAACTAAATTTGAGGAAAAAATGAGGTTATCTCTTCTTCATATCTTCATCAGCCTCCCACGTAGCCTCCTCTACAAACTGATTTCTCCATAGGACTTTGACTAATGCAATCTCTTTGGTTCTCAACTTGCAAACCTAACGATCAAGTATCCGAATGGGAATCTCCTCTTAATATATGTTATCCTTAATACCAATATTATTGGTAGGCACAACAAGGGAAGGATCACCCAAACACTTCTTTAGCATGGAAATATGAAGTACCAGGTGTGTTGCTGCTATCTCTTGTGGTAGCTCCAACTCATAAGCCACATTACGTACCAATCCTATTGGATATTCTGTGAGGACCAATGTATGAGGGGCCGAGCTTTCCTTTCTTACCAAATCTCATAACACCCTTCATGGGTGAAACCTTCAAATATTCCCAATCATGAACCTCAAACTTCAAGTCTCTTCTTCTAACACGTGTATAGGATTTCTAATGACTTTGCGCTATCCTCAATCTCTCTTGAATTATCTTCACCTTTTCCATGGATTGATTAACTAAGTTTGGCCCTATCAACTCATCTTCACCAACCTCAAACCAGCCAATATGAGATCTACATATCTACCTATAGAGCCTCACAAGGAGCCATCTGAATATTGAAGTGATAGTTCTTATTGTATGCTAACTCTATAAGAGGCAAGTTGTCATCCTAATTACCTTTGAAATCCAACGCACACTCTCTCAAGATATCCTCTAAGGTTCGAATAGGGCTCTCCCTTTACCATTTGTCTGAGTATGAAAAGTAGTACTAAAGTTTACCTTCGAACCAAAAATTTTCTGAAATGACTTCCAAAACTTAGCGGTGAATTATGCACACCTATATGAAATGATAGACAATGGGACTCCATGAAGTCAGACTATCTCACGGATGTATAAACCGACATAATCTTCTGCTAAATTGGTAGTCTTCACTAGTAAGAAATGGGTTGACTTAGTCATCTGATCTACAATCACCCAAATCGATCATGCTACCTGTGAGATCGCAACGAGCCAGTAATGAAGTCCATATTAATCATCTCACACTTCCATTCCGGAAGAGCTATGTTTAGAGCTACACCACATGGCCTTTGATGTTCAACCTTGACTTGCTTGCAATTTGGCCAGTTAGCAACAAAATCTGCAATACACCTCTTCATACTATTCCATCAACAAACTTCTCTCTAGTCACAATACATCTTTGTAGAGCCCGGATGGATCAAATATCTAAAACTATGAGCTTATGTCATGATCCTCTCTTGGAGCTCATCTACCTTTGGAACACACAATCTAACTTGATATCTCAACATACCATCTCCCCCTAGTTCAAAAGTCATCACTTTCTACTCATGAACATTTGCCTTTAGTTCCAGTAAGATGGGGTCTTTGTCTTCCTTTTCCTTCACTTGTGGCACTGATGACGATTCAGCCCCATTCATCACAACAACTCTACCTTCACTGGAATCTAACAAAATGAATCCCAAATGTGAAATGTTGTGCACTTCCTTAGCCAACTCTTTCTTTCCTTCCTTGACATGAGCAGTACTCTCCATGGACAACCTGCTCAAGGAACCATCAACAATGTTAGGCTTACCTGCGTGAGAGAGGATACTCATGTCATAATCCTTGAGCAACTCTAACCACCTCCTTTGTCTGAGATTAAGTTTCTTTTGACTGAAAACATACGGGGGAATCTTGTGAACAGTGAACATCCACATGAATGACATAGAGATAGTGTCACCATATCTTAAGAGCAAAAACTATTGCTGCCAACTTGAGATCATCAATCGGGGTATGGATTAGACACTCTAATTTTAGTATGCTTCTATGAAGCACTTGAATATATGATAAATATTTTTATTAGATACTTTCGATTAATATTTTGAAAATTCTTTTTGCACATGTTCTCAGTCACTAATTAGGTAAATAAATTAACAACATAAAATATGCTACAACCTTTTGTTTTTACATACCAGTCTTAATTGGAACAAATTTAAAGTTTTTTATGACATTGAAATTAATACATATAAGTAAACGAGGTATCAACTTTATATGACTAATTTATTTATATAATGTCGCTTGAAAATTCGTATAATTTTTTTAAAAAGATATAAATTATGAATATTTAATAAGAATACTTTATCGTATATTAAAATGTATCAAAATAGACTTTAGTTTAAATGCCCAAATAAATTATGAATATTTAATAAGAATACTTTATTGTATATTAAAATGTATCAAAATAGACTTTATATATATAAAAGTCGATTATTTTATGTTCGTTTTACAAGAGATCTTCATTTAGGAAAAAATATAAGATCTCTTATAAAAATGTAACACTCCAGAAAATTTTTGAACTATGACTCGAACCCTTATTTGTAGTGAGTGAGATTTTTGCAAGGAATTTAAAATTTCTTGAGTGTTAAGGTCACTAGACGTAGCACCTTGAGTTCCAAAAAGAATCGAATTGGAAATGGCAAAATCTGAAATTTTGCAAGTTAAGCTAAGTATGAGTTTTGGGTCGACTTCAAACAATCATAACTCCTAGATCATGGTGATTTATGTGTGCTACCAGATACCTTAGGAAAGGACTTCGAATTATCTTTCCAACGCCACCGAGTTTGCTTAATTCCGAGCTCTGAGTAAAAAGTTATGACAGATTTACTAACGTCGCACAAACCTGGCAGCAGCTCCGCGACTCGGAGCCAACACGGACCTCACTGCCTGGTGAAAGATCTTTCCGACTCCCAGCTCGTTTTAATTATTTATTTAGGGGTATTTTAGTCCTAAAAACCCTTAGGAGGTCATCTAAATTGCCCTAAACGTGTAGAAAATCAGTTTTCTTAAATCTAAACCCTCTCATTCACTCCAAAGATTCTACGCTCAAGAAATTCAAGAAACACTAAGGCTAGGGTTCATCTCTCAAGATTTTCCTTCAAGTGCTGCAAGAAGATGGTTCTTTCATGTATGTAAGCTTCCATAGTGTTGGGTTTGTTCACCCACACGCCAATCATGCAAATTTCAGTGTTAAGTTCGTTCTAAAAAGTTGAAAATCTGATGTTATTGATATGTGTTCTTGAATTTGCTTTCATTCTTGAATTGGGCTAAGATTTAGGAGTTCCTGAGATTATTGTTTCGATTTATAGAGTAGTTTTGAGTTAGATTCTTGTGTACATGTGATGGTTATCTGAATCTAAAGAAAAGTAGAGCAAAAGAATCGAATTTAGGCGATTTGGGGTTAGAAAATGAAGAAGAGAAAAGTCGGGCAAATCTGGCACGTGGCTCCGCATCGCGGACCTGCCTCCCCATTTCATAAAGTTGTCCTTGCGTCGCGGAGAGGTCACGGACCTCTCTGCCTCAAAAGTTATTTCGCGATCAATTATTTTAATGCGTCTCCGCATCGCGGACTAACTTCCAAGCAGTGAATTTTTTTTATCTTTTCTCATGTTTAGCTATCTAAGATCAATCCTAAACATCATGAGATCTTTCCTGTCACAAATCACAACCTTGAATCCATAATTCAAGTTCAAGGTAGAGTTAAGAGTTAAGTTTTTTGAGAATTCTTTCGAACATTCTAAGAAAGTCCTTTAAGTCCTTTTTTGAGGAGTCTTCTACAAATTCTAATAACTTGTTTCAAGACTCGAGCAAGTGAGTATGAGAGTGTGAATAATGTATTCATGAGTCTACCTTGTCATCATGAGATCTTTCTTATCATGAACCATAACTCTTGAATTCATAATTCACATTCAAGAGAGAGTTAAGAGTAGAGTTCAAGAAAGCCTTTGAGTTCAATTGTGAATCCTTTGAGATCAACTATCGATTTGAACTAAGTTTTGAGGAAGTAAGTCAGAGAATAAGAAGAGTCGTATACATGAGTTCCATATAGTTATGTAGACCATCGAGTCGAGTTGTTTCATGCCTATAATTTCGCATGAACTTCGTAAGTCGAGCATCTTTCAGAAAAGTGGTATCTTCAAGTTCTAAGCCTTTAAGTGTTGAGTTCCTAACCCCCTTTTTGAGAAGTATCTTTTGAGTCATTGAGTTGAATATTTCATGCTCATAATTCCGCACGAATATTATAAGTCGAACAGTCTTAAGATGAGAAGTATCATTGAAGTTCTTGAGTTCCAAGTATTGAGTTCTATCTAGGGTTATTGAAACCTTGCATTGAGTCATTATGTCCATAATTTGGCATGAACCATATTTTAAGAAAGTCTTTTACAAACGTTTTAACTTTGTTTTAAGACTTAAGTTTTGAGTTCAGTAAAGGGTAAAGTTGAAGTTCTTTTCTTACAAAAAGTATATAGGGACTAAGTATTCCCAAAGAGATTTAAAATGTTTTCACATTTAAATAAGAATGGAAATTGAAATTTCCAAAGAGCCTTCGGGCTAGTTTTCAGAAACGAGTAATCGCTTTCTAAATTAAGCAAGAGGGGAATCTTTGATTTTCAAGATAGCCTTTGAGCTATGTTTTTGAGCACTAATCTCAAATCACAGATGAAGTATGTTTTTAAACATAAAGAGCTAATATAATGTAATATTTTTGGGAGTACTATTGAGCACCAATAGGGAAGAGTTCATACAACTATCAGCCCCCTTAAACCATGTAGCCATCATGGGTAGAAAAGGGTCATACATTTTAGATGTCTTTTATGATATTATGATTATGAGTTAACATCATGTTTTAAACAGTTTTCCTTTTTTCTTTATATTGCACTTGTTTTAAACTGCTTTATATTAAAATAAGTTCAGTTAAGTATTCATGAGTTGAG